>NC_045738.1:3041355-3049040 GCF_008692095.1 Etheostoma spectabile | reverse complement strand
ACACACACACACACACACACACACACACACACACACACACACACACACACTTTCAGTTGAGTGCCTCGGGCTGGGAAAGCCAATGAAAGCAGATTAGCAGATGTTAAAAGACAGTAGTAAGGACTGGGGCTTGTGTGTTTATTTTTGTGTAATGACCAATTTAAAGTTAGATTTTTTTTTGAAAGATTTGGAATTAAAATTGAAAAATTATTTTAAAAGTGGGATGTAATAAGTGTCTTATATGGATACAATTTATGTCCATCTAAAAAGAAAGACAAAGATTGACGTACATTTTGCAGATGGGCTTTACATCAAGCTTTAGATTAACTCGTTTTAGCACATCACAAGTTATGAATGTCAGCTACTCGTTCATTTTGAGAGAAACTCTGATCAGACAGAGGCCATCCTTTCATCAGCAGGAGGAAAGTAGTGCGTGATGTTGCCCTTGCTCATCCCACCCTGTCAAATTAATTAGTACCCATCATTAATTTGGTACCAAAACTGACTGTGACCTGCTAATCCAGCTCCACATTGGTATCAAATCAGCCGTGTATACCTGTCAGATAAATTCTCATATCCTGTCCCATTTCTTATTCAGGAAATCTGTCAGCCTTACCCCTTCTCCCCACAATGAAAACAATCAACCAGGAAGGATTCGCGTTTGACAGTTATGACAAAGCAGTGGGGGGCTTGTTCTGTTTCAAGGTGGAATGACTGCACCCCCTAAAGGATTTAGAAGGAATTTCACAGCAGCTTCACTACACCTCCACCCCACCTCCACCACCAAGCCACCAGACACTCACACAGAGAGGGAGAGGGAGAAGACAGAGGGGTGTTCGTGCCACCAACATCATCCTCTCCACCAGCCTGCTCTCATTGCCGGGGTGCTTATGATCCATTTTCCCCCAGATATGAGAAAGTTGCTCGCTCAGAGGAAGAAAGCAGTCAATCAATGCTACTGAAATAGCCCCACTCCATTAGCAGGAGGTAACAGGAGCTGTGCCCTTGCTTAGGGGACTTTGGCTCAGGCGGCTCCAGTCCCCGAGTCTCTCTCTCCTGTCTTTGACTTACTGACTCTCTCTCTCTCTCTCTCTCTCTCTCTCTCTGCCGCCCCCCGTTTCTCCCACCCTCCCGAACCAAAACCAGATCCAGACAGTTTTAGAGATATTATGGCATATCTTCCAACAGCTCTCTCATTTCCGCCTCTTTATTTCCTTTTACCTCAACACCCGCCGCAACAGTGCACCTTGTGTCATTTTAAGAACCTGTTTGTGCCCCCATCTACAAATCCTTGTCTTTGTCTTGCCAAGTCATCCAGGCAGTCGGTCAGTCAGCCAGTGCCCTGTTTGCCTGCCTGGCCCTGCTCTCTGTCTCTAAAGACCTCTAATTGTATTAAAAGTACTCCCTTCTGCAGGCCCTTACACCCCGATCTTTGTGTCGCCGAAAGCTGATACCTCAAAGCTCCTTTTGTTTTATAAGGGGAAAATCGTTTGGGAGTAGACTCCGGGATCTCCACCTGGCGTGCATGGCTCTCTCAACTGCAGATTATTACAAGGAACATCTGCTCAGGGGTCACCAGCAGTGTCAGTTGGCATAAAAAGATAGGCAGCATGGATCATCTTCACTTAAGCCCTGCATCCTCCTCCATTTGAAGTGTACTGGACGAATGGTTTCATCCTAAGGTGGAAGCAAAAAAGAGAAAGTTTGAATATGTTAAAAAACTCATACAGGATGAGATTAATTATTTGTGTTAAGGTTCAAGTTTACGGTTGGATTAGTGTTAATCCTCTAATGTGGATCATGTAGCGAATTAGAACCCAACATCAAGTGGAATTAAATATAAGATATTAGTGTGATTGAAGCTGAATAAAACTATCACCAGGGAGTATTGTATAGAAGGCCTAAATGTTGTGTTACAGATTGTGACATTTTTATTTTATTTCCTTTTCAATGTCATCAAATAAAACTGATGAAGAGCAATGAAACTGTGTTCATATCAGGGATGTGCACATTCTCAGACATCTACCAGTCTCATATTCAATGCTGTCTTTCCTCAGGCACATACACCCAACCCAAACCCCCGACATTATCCCCCACCCCCGCCTCGTCTGTCCTGTCCTAACCCAAACTCAGCTGGGCGGCACAGAGATCGTAGCTGTGTAACGCTGTGTCAGGTGCTATTAGAGGCTGTTAGGTGGCAGCCTCCATCACTCTCTGCCTCTCCGTGTCCACTCCAGGGGTGAGGCAGTGCAATTGCCTTACATAAACGCGTGCCACAGTGCAGTGACAGGAAGGCCTGATTGGCAGTGACACGACCATGTTGCAGAGGGATAGTACAGGGACACAGAGAGAGAGAGAGGACCCAGGTGGTGTCGGAGCAGCTCCACAGGGTGTTATTCTATCTATCCAGCAGGACCTCAAGTGCTGATGGGAGAATATGTCTGTGTGTGTGTGTGTGTGTGTGTGTGTGTGTGTGTGTGTGTGTGTGTGTGTGTGTGTGTGTGTGTGTGTGTGTGTGTGAGAGAGAGAGAGAGATGTGTCCCAGGTGCTAGCATGACTACTTCCCCAGGTGCTCTGTTGGGACATATTAAATACACTGTACAATGACAGAGACAGCCCCCGATGAGACAGGACGGACTGGTTGGGGAAATGGTGGTCTAAAACAAGCAGAGTTGAGGATGTACTTGCCTATCTAGTAGAAATCTCAAAAAAGCTAATAAATACTTAGGTATCGTGTTAGAAAGGCTACTGTTGTGAATTCATGAATGAATATTTGTACAGTGCATATGACAACCATAGGGAGTATAGTATATATTTACTATAGTTAAGTGGACATAGATAGTATAATAGTTAACACATATGGTTCTAGCACCTCTTCTACATAACCCAAATAAGTTATCATGACATTAAGATGATAGCATTAAGATAAAGACAGTTACCATGCTCACATATTATACTTTATTATATCCAGAAGCCCTAAGTATTTAAGTGGATTTCTTTTTTCTTTTTTTTTTTCTTTTTAGAAGTAGCGGCTAACTGCTGTGGAGAATGCTACATTAGAACAGCCATCTGCATGACAAAAAACAGTGTTCCCTGCTTTGTGATAAAGAAAAATGAAAGGTTTAAGAGAGGGGTGAGCATTAGTAGGGCTGCCCTTGTCTTGCCTGATCCAATGTGTTGAAAAGTGACGGCAGCTTTTTGGCAAGACGTCTCTCATTTGTTTCAGCTGTTGCTCAGCTTTCTTGTTGCCTCCATCTGCTTTGCGTCTCCACTTTGGACTTCCTGCGATATTATTAAACAAGTGTGGCTATTGATTTCCTGGGTCATTTGATATCTCCATATCATGGGTCATAAATGACCTCCTGTGTATTAGCGTTCACCCTTTTGATTATTTAATTGCCCAAAATGCTACTTTTAATTTAAGGTTGTAAATGCCCACTAAAATGGAATCACTTACAGTATGTCATGATGTTTTGCAAGCGGTGATTCAATTTTGTACAATAAAGTGCAGGGCATAATCCAGATTAACTGTGGAAAGGTTGAAATGCTCCAACCTGTGTTATTTCTTTGACTTTTGTACCTATTCAGGGTATAATGCCAAGGGTGGTATAGTGCAGCACAGCTGAGTCAATGCAAATTTAAGTATTATTTAATCATTGGATATTTTTCCTAAATGTATTATTATGGTGTTTGTTATGCCGTTTTGGTGTGAACTGTTTTTTTATGAGTTTTTAAATGCTGGAAATTCTGCACAAGTGTGACCAGAGTTAATCTGAAAATGTATCCATCACGACTACATCTGCCCACCTTAAATTATCATTCCTTATTGAGTCATCTCTTTTTTACCTTTTGCTTCTTCATTATTCTTTTCCAAACTGCATTTGGGTAACACAAGTAACAAAAAGAAACACCCCTTCACCAGTATTTCTGCCATAGCTTTTACAGACAGTGTGTATTGTACTGCATGTTTCTCAGGTCACCAACAAATAGGCTCTATCACACAATAATACCTATACAAGTAATTGCCTTTCTTCAGGCTACTAGGCCCCGAGGTCCTCTTGTCCAGCGAAAGCTTTGCTCATAAACTCCTGATTCAAAAATTTGATATTGTGGAGAGCCCGCTATTGTTGCTCGTTCCAAAGCCTGGCTGATACCGTGTTAGCGCCGGGGCTAAATCTCATGTTCTTCACATTGTATCTCATAACTCCATTAGCTGTTCAAAAACACGAGATGTTTTCACAACGCTCAGAGGGAAATGACTCATGACTCAACTTTGACAAGGAAAAGTGATGACATAAACAACTTGTGAATCATTTCTCCAAATACACAATTGGTATGCTACTGTATTTATAACACTATTGACCTCCTGCAAAAATATTTCCTTCAACTGCCCTTAAGTTATCAAGAAAAAATATGCTTTGGGCCATCAACAACCATTTTGCCACCCCCCACTTAAAAATGTCCCAACCACAAAGAAGGAACTCAACAAACAAATACAATTTAACAGTAATGCTCAGTGTAATTTTTGACAGCGTGGTTTGTCATTTCTTATTTGATTGAGTCTTAGTAAACAACATTACGACCTTTGCTTATGTTGCTTTGTTGCCTTTGGCTATCTGCCAAATGCAGGCAACAAATCAGGGCTTATTTTATAAATGCATTTGCCCAGCCTATTGCATTGGACAGAGGAAGATCAGATTTATTCAGGTATATGTGCACCACTCACTCTCTACAGACAGCCATGTTCATGTTTATAACTAACGTAGTAGCATTGACTATACACAATTTTGTACCAGAATTGTACATATTTCTTTCAGATCAAACCATGTTGATACTAATGAAAGCATGTTGGCTGGTTGAGGATAGGCAAAGTAATAATTAGGCATATGTCCTACTTAATATACACAACTCAATATCATCAAATGGTCCTTACACCTAGTAGGAAGAAGCGGAGTGTGTTTACATGGCTAGTGCTCTTTGAAAGGGACAGACGTTATTAGGGTTTGTTTGTCCCTTGCCTTGAACATCCCAGCAAATGACAAGGGAGTTCATTTTCTAACATCTTTGAGATGAACATGAAAGAAACTTGTGGTAATTAGGATATAGTGATTAGTGATTGTCAGTATCATAGCTTCTTCTGCGCTAATCAAATAAATAAAAAATATACCCTGGGTATATCCAGAGTGCTATTCCCACTAGAGCATGGTGTTGTAGATTCTGAAATGTCTATGTGGATGGAATACTGAAGCAAAACAAGATTTTGCTAAATTAATGAGTACATGGTGCATAATTACCCTGTATCTAAAGCAGTGGTGTGTAATAGTTAAGCCAAATGCCGTCTTCTACGATGTAAGAATAATATATGAAAAGGTATGCTCAGTTTGGCCATTTTCCACACATAAAAGTCTAGGCGGAAATGGGCGTGGCCTATATCACGAGATTCATTAGGATCCAGGGAACGCGTGGATGTAAGGTTTTTTAATATCCGATGTACGGTTTGCGAGTTATAGGGCCAAACGCGTTTTGTCCTGGTATAGCGCCACCTAGTGGTGGAAGTGGGTCAATGTTTTTGGCTGAGGTCTTTGCGGACTTTTGGACCAGACCTGAAAATGGCGCGTCGCCACCATGTACGGTTTAGGCTGCAGCACCACTTTTATGCGGCGTGGAATAATAATGGATAATGGAGGAGGAAAATCCTAGCGAAAACAATAGGGTTCCACAGCCCTGCTGTGTGAACCGCGTATCGCCTTGCGATTACTGCGGTGCACGCATCCTCGGGCTTGGACCCCTAATAACACTTAAAAGGCATTGCACACAGTACTCATTCGAGTGTTTTAGTGCTTTCATGACAGTAGTCCTTAGTCCTTACCTTATGACCGAAATAATTTCAAAGACTTTCAATCAAGCACCATGAGGCACATAAGAATTGGTAAACAGATCTATGATGGCCAGATAGAATGGCACAAACACACACTCAAACACACACAATGCAGGCACGCAAAAATCATTGCTAATTATTTCAAGCAACACACTGATCAATCCTTCATAACATAACATCATTCCCCATGTAGGTTCTCAGCTACAGTCTGATTCCGGTAATGTTTTTAAGTCTCTCATGCCGTTAGCTTTTCTATCGGCTTTATGGATTTTACTGCACTGGAAAAGAAAGGAGTGTATTATAGCCCATCTGATTAGATTGACAAAATATTCAATAAAATGCTTGTTAAAAGTAATCTAATAAGAAGTCCTGCAATGTTACCCAATGATCCAAACTAGCCTTATTGTTGAGCCTGCATACTGTATGTCCTTCGCTGTTGGACTTAATGTTATTTGAATCTGACAGAGTTTTAAATTCCGAAAAAAAGAACTAAATCCTTTTCATGAGTTTTTTTTATAAGACAAAAGCAGGTAGGGGTATTAACACCTCTTGAAAATGTGCACTTCTGCACATTTATGAACCCCAGAGCTTCCCCCAGCCTGGATTTCTAGGAGGTGAAAGGTTTCAAATCCCTCTTTAGATGGGTTGATCTTCTCAGGCCCATTATGCCCCTTCACTGTGACAGACTGGAAGCTGAGAGGTAGTCCGGGCAGAACAAAGATAAAGGAGGAATTAAAGAGGAAACCCAAACTCAACTTCAGCATTTGTATAACTTGCCCTATCTTACACCTAAGCATTAGGACAATTCAGTTTGTATTCCCTGCTTAATGCCTTGTTTCCCCATCGCCCTTCAAACTACTGCTCTAAAACCCTCAGCGATGTCAGCGAATCATTCGGAGATTGCAGATGAAAAAGTTTTTTGCAGAACTGAAGAACTGACTATTCTTCATTGGCATAATCCCTCCAAGGACTCATTCCAATACATTATTATAGTCCCTCCATTGTTAAATAAAAGACAAATGTGATGTTAGGAAGAATTACTCTTACAATGACACATTGCTCAACAAGCAAACCAGCATTGTTTTATTTACACTTCTAACTGGATAATGGCAGCACTGTCCAGTCCACTTTATCCAGTATGGGACAAAGAGTGGATCTCATGACTGTAAGCTGACTGGGCTGAGAGCAACAACCAAGTCCCCGTAGAGAAAGCTGAGATTGACTGTTGGGGCACTTGGGACACAACTCATCCCCCGAAGCAGTTGATCACAACACAAATGACAAATAATTGACTGGATGATGGATGATGAGATTAGATTTATGGGTTTAAACAAGGTCAAACATCTCACTCCCACCTGCTAAACCACAACACTGTTCCAAACGATGGAATCAGAATTATGGTTATGTGCATGATAATTCTCCCATTGTGGCCTTGGGAAGGTTGTTAAGGACTTGTATGATATCCAATAGGTGTTGGGTTTACCAGCTGAGCCCAGTGGGTCAAAATACAAGGTCAGAGGAACAAGATGAGGGATCTATTTACTGCTGCTGGGCAGAGATGGGAAGTAACAAAGTACAAATACTTTGTTAATGTTCTCAAGTAGATTTCAGATATTTTTAATTTACTATTTATTTTGTGGCAACTTTTTACTATTACTCCTTACATTTTAACACAAATATCGGTACTTTCTACTAGTTTTGTACAAAACATTGTCTATCAGTAGTGATTGTGAGTGCATGTTGGAGAATAGCGAGGACACGCGCCTCACACCGTGAGCAGGCGAACACGCCACACAGAGAAAAAAGT
>NC_045738.1:3034731-3041345 GCF_008692095.1 Etheostoma spectabile | reverse complement strand
AAAAAGAGACTAGCCGTCCAGAGGATATTCAATGATATTGTGTGTGTGCATCCTTGCGAACTGCAAGTTGTATAACTTATGTTGTCAGTTCATTTAGGCTTGTTTTATTGGTCTTAAGTTCTTGCAAATTTAAAAGTTAACTGGGGATTTTTGTTGTTTGTGTCTTTACCGGTTAGCTAGGTTGCTCTCAGCTGGTGATTTGGTACAATAGCGATTGTTTAAAGCCCTTGCTCCCGTTTGTATTTAAGGTGCATTATTTACATGCTACAGCTGATAAAGTAATCAATAGTGGGTTTATTGATATTATTTGCAGAACCACACAAACACACAGCCATAGCAGAGCTACGCCCATGTCTGTACTGTTGGTTGATTGTACGAAAGCATCAACAGAGCGTTGTCTCCATCATGTTTTAACAGACACACCTAGGGCGAAGTTAGAAACCAAAATCAGCTTTAATACAATCCTAATCTAGTCCTCACTGACAAGTTTCAAATAATTTCACTGTAGTTACTGTTATTGTTTGCGTCAATGCCAAATTCAATCAAATTTAGGAATATACAGTAGCCTACTGTAAGTTTAACTTGACACACCACTACAAGACGACAACAGATTCAGCGGCATTCATTTGTGGCAAAACATTGCGGCTTGATGGCAGTAACGTTAGCACATAGTATGGACGGCGAAATGATTAAAAATGAAGAAAATGGAGATTCCAGAGATTGGTCAGACAAGCAGCAAGACATTCCCAATCATCCTCAGCCTTGTCTGAGAGATTTTTGAGATAGTAGGTATCAAGAATGACTCCTGGCCAATGTGCTGCGTAACTCTAAAGCATGGGGAACTTCTTAATTAATGTCTGTTTAGTAATTCATATTTTATCCTTTAGTTTCTTTCCAGAAGCCATATTTGAGCACACACACATTCAAGGAGATTTGTTTAAATGTTAAGGGGAAGATTAAAAAAGAGGAACTGGATCTGTAAATTCTTACAGAATCACAGCTAAATTCGTATCTTGCTGCTCAGTCAGAATCTTATTAACCTGGAGTCCCAGTCTCTTTTACAATAATCATATTTGTTTGAGGCCTATTGGCAGACATCCATTTACAATGTAGCCAATGGCATTTACAAAGTAGCCAATGGCATATAAAGAGACTTTTCTCCATGAAGTTTCTCAGCTTGCACTCTAAAAAATGGTTGTCATTTGCAAGGCTACTTTTATACTTCCTTTAAAGTAAATTCCCAAGCCTGTACTTTGTTACGTTTACTTGAGTAAAGAAGTTAAATCAGTACTTCTACTTTTAGTTTATTTTTAAGTATCTGTATTTCTACTTGAGTACGGGAAGTAAGTACTTTAGCCATCTCTGCTACTGGGGTTGGGGCAAAGGAAGTGGTTAGCTATCTACGTCAGTTTTTAATTCTTTACTGCTGAGAGAGACTGATATCTACAGAAGGTCCAGTGATCATAATATGAGCCCACACTGAAATGAGTTGTAAACTGAACAATGCATTCCCATTGTGTTCCTTGGTCTATTAATTAGTATAGCAAAATTAAAGACAACACTCTAAACATTATAAATTGTAATTCCTAACGGAGCTGTAAATCCAACATTTCCTTTAAAGTAGGAGTTGGAGATATATGGTTTTAGGATATTTATGAGTGATCCCATACGTCATGGTCTGACATCAGACACCTGCAATGCAATAGATCAGTCTAGCTCAACATTTACACTGGCCCCTATTAAGTAATATCCTCCATTGGTCATTAGTGATCGAGGCAATACAGTCAAGCTTTACTATACAACCCTAACATTTGAAGAAGATTCCTTCAGCAGCACACGGAATTGTAGATAGTATACAATAAACCTTATATACGGCTCTCCTTCTATACGATGGCCAATTTGTGATTACAAGTATGAGGTGTTCTCCAAGGTTCTTCATGGTTTTGCGTTTTAAAATTTTAAGCAATATCTCCATTTCATTTTTTATAAAGGCAATTTTCACCACTGATATGAAACCTTCACTTCAAATGGGCAGTGTTTACTGTAAATTCACCTTCCTTCGATTAGATCAATCTTTTGGTCATGAACTCTACAGTTGAGTCAAATAATGAAGGCCAACCTTTCTTATACAGGGTATTTTTTTTCCAAGACAAAATGGAGCTTGCAGCGCTGTTCACTTTGCTGTTAACTCATGAAGAATAAATTACCCACTTTAGAGGTTTCTAAGTTCACTACTGGTGTGAGAAAAGCGGGAGAAGTTTACTATTTATAGAAGGTAAGTGGTTAACTTTTATATGCACTTTGGTAGTTTTTGCATTGCTTGTCTCCTTCATCCTCCAAGGCTCGAGGACAAGGGAGCAGTTAACTGTTCAGAGCCAATAAAATTGTTATTGCTCCTATCTTTAACATGCTGTGAATGAGATGGGCCTAAAACAAACTACAGACTGCGACAGACAAATGATTAACTCTTGTATTTATAATGCTCACTGTGTAAAGCAGCCAACCGTATTTTTCCAAATGGTTGAATTTTATTTATAAGACATAAATTTCCTAAATCCTTGCAAATATATCCACTGACAGCCACAGGAAAATATATATGTGTTCATTTCAAATAACTGATTTCATATTGAGAACTACTGTATTATCAATTATAATGAAATAATGAACAAAAAGTGAAGCCTTGACGCCACCATCTTTAGTACTGTTGCTTTTTAACAACTGCACCTAATTGTAGTAATTTTCGTAGATATAAATAAGTCCCTGATTTAAAGGGCTAGAATGGAAACTAGCAGAGCTTTTGATCTTACGTAGATCTGTGGCTGAAATGAATGGATATAATTAATGATCCCATTCTGTGTGTACAGAGAGTACATGCATACACACAAACTACTGTATAGACTTTTGTGTTCAATCGCACAATTTGTTACCAATCCAACCAAACATGTATTTGCTGATTCTACATTTATTTCCGAAAATGTTCAATACAAGTCCTTCATTGATGGAGCAAGTAAAACAAATAGAATGTATACAGTATGTTAGAGTTACATCAATCAGTCCATATAGTTACCTTTTTGCTATGTTTATGAGTATCCAGTAAATGAATACTCTGCTCTAGACAGGTCATTACTTAAATAGCCAATGCACACACTTTGTTTTTGAGAATAATTTATCTAAAGATCAAAATAAATCAATGCATATTTAGAGAACATATGTTACTAGATTTAGACAAGCTGCAAAGCCCAGCTCCATTAATAAATTGAGAAATGTGAGGATTCATTACCGCATGGATTTCGAGAGCACATCCATGCAAATGACAAAGAAATGCAAATGCATAGGCATCATCAAGCAGAGTGCTCAAAATAGATTGCCACGAGGTAATCACAGGGCCTACCACAAACATTTCCAGTGGACTATGCTGGCCTATCAATTCAAAAATCATAATGTCCAATGGCTTAAACGTGGGCATACATTATGTCATGGAATATCTATTTGATTTAGTTGTTGATCTAGAGCTACAGAGGTAAGGAGTATCCACTTTCTCTGACAAATGGCATTTTAACTTCTAAGTGAAGATCTGAAACTGCTCTCCTTAATTGCCCTTTAAAACTACAGTACCAATTATTAATCAATGGGTGTCAAGGGAGCCAGGACCACCCTGTATTTGAAGCAATAAATTGCTGAATTATATTCATATTTATTCTAAGTAGGTCTTCATTGTAATTGGCATGTTATTAGGCTGAGGGCTTTTAGTCTGTATCAAAGTAATTCAATTAAAAAAGTGAAATATAGATCTGTCTGGGATAAACAAACAAGCCAGCTGTAATATGACAGAAATGCAGTGAACGGTCTGGTTAAGTAGCTCATTATTTTTGCCCTTCCTTGAGAAAAATAGCTGCTTCAGGAGTATAGGCCCGGTTTCCATTGCAGCAGCCGGGGACTATGGAAGCACCTCATCAATCCACTTATCCCTGTTCCGTTGGTTGGATAATCTGAGTGTCTGACACTAATGGTGAGGTTGCCTCACGACTGAAAAAATATACAGAGGAGCCAGCTGAACCCCCTCCTCAGTTCTCTTCCTCTCTCGTCTTTAGATACACTCTTTCCCTCTCGCACACATACACGTACAGACAAACATGTAGTGCATACTCCGTCTCTCCCTCTCTTTTCCAATGTTCAGTCAAGAGGGTAATCCTAAGCTCCTTTACTTATCTCAGGGAGGAATTTCCAGCATTAGTCATGATAAGACACAGGTCCTCACTGATAAAGTGAAGGAAAAGCTCTCCAAAGCTAACTAAGGAGGAGATACTTATGGAATGCAGTTTCTGCAAGAAACCTGCTGAATTTAGACGAAAGGCTATTGTCTATTGTGCTTTTAAAGGACACCCCAAGTCCTTGATGTTTGTTTTGCTTAGGCAAATATTCAGTACATTTGGTTTGACAACATTGATGTATGAATTATACTATTTTGAATGTCATGATCCCAAACAGAAGGTGCAGGACATTGCCTGCAGCTAGTTCGCCACAGTACATGGTGTCCTACAAAAGAATCACAGTCTGGTCAGTCATCAGGTTTGTTGCCAGACCAAAATTAAACAAAGTTTGCCTTGCTTTTAGACTTTGTGTAAGTAACACAGACATCATGATTCAAAGTCATTATGTAGAGATGAGCCTCCTATCTGCTGAAACAGTGGCGCTTACTTTGGTAAGAACTTGCAATACCTCATGTTTTGCTACATATTATTGGGGGATTTTCCTGGTCAAAGTGATTTACACCTTTGGAGAGAGTTTGAGGCTCAAGTGAGGTTGGAGCTGGGTTGTGGGGTGTAAAGATTTATCATTTCTATGAACTTTTCACAAGCGTCATGCCTTATCCAGAAACAACAACACAGATATTTAACCTGTTCCTTGTCAAGGCCTGCCAGGAAAACCTCCATTTCTCTTCAGGGAGTAGGTGGACATTTGTTTATTTTCAACTTTGGCTAATTGACTAAACTATCTTTACAATTTTCCAGTCGCGCCACTTGAAGTACATGACTGAAATGAACATTCTATATCACAAAAACAGCATCTGACGGATGGCGTGGGTTCATGTGGAGGTTAGGGCCTGCGCGTGGAGAAACTAAAACAGTGGGTCTAACATGGCCCCCCTCTGCATCCTGAATCCTGTGTTAAAGAAAGCAGCTCTGTCACATTAATCTTGGAAGCAAACTTGCAAAGCAATTTGTTGAAGGTCAGCAGAATATGTGATAAAAGTGTAGTCTTGTTAAGCATCCATCACGGGCTGATTCGGATTTTGAGCAAAGATGTAGTGACAAAAATACACAATGGGTTCAGGGTAATGGGTTTAGGCAGGGATATTGGTTTGGGTAATACAGTTAATAGGTCCTTGGATCTGGGGGCTCTTTTAGGCAGATATGAGAAGCATCACCGGCTGTCATATTCTCCGATGAGAGAATGCATTAGAGCAAACTCTATTTAGTAAAAGACAATTCAATTAGGGACTATTCAGAGACCCCGGATTATTTCCCTACGGGCATCCGTTCAGTCGAGGCAATATTCAGATTTCATTGTGTTTTCAAAGTGGAAAAATGTCAACGGCTGGCTCCTGCAGTGGTCGGGGGGCCTGTATGGACATTTATATTTCAACGGTCAAACAAATGAAGACAGAATTTTCTCAATACACCCCTAATGTACAGTAGCAATATTTTATGGATTGAGTGGCAGCATTTATCTTATGACAGAGGCTTAATGGCTTGGTTTATGTTTGTCTATGAGCTGGAAGTCCTCCTTTTTTATACATTCTCCTTTAATACCATGGCATCAATAATGAACTAGAGGTTATTATAAACACCGCATATCAAATGACACATAAGTACTATACATTAAAGCAAGATTTGATACATATCTAATATTGTAATGTAAAATTGAACAAAATACTAACTTCAGTATATCAACCATATCCAAGTAAGTTCTCATCAATATCTGCCAAAACAAGAACTGACCAATCAACAACTGACATATTTCCATTTATATGATTTACATTCTAAAAATTTACACCACATGTCAAGCTGGGATCTTTTATACATCAAACAAATATGCAGCACATATCATGTGTGACCATATAGTAAGTGATATATCCTCCATCATCAAGCATGGAAGTATATTTCTACGTCAAACACACATATGTTGCACATATCGTGTATGTCAGTGCACGGGCTATAGACTTTAACATTCTACCATGTCAGTACATTCAGGCATATGTCTACACTGTACACACATATGTTACACATATCATCAGACGTCGAGACTACACCTGTCTCTACATGAAACCGGAGACCCGTGCCTGCATCCAGAGGCTTTGCAGCGCACTGACAATGCAACTGGGTCACAGTTTGTCATAAATCCAACCTCCTAAGGATATTACACTAGAAACGGAGATGCCAGCAAATCAATTCACAGTTTGGAAGTAGGCTCGTAAAGCGTCTTTACTAGCTCATCTAAATCCAATCAGCATGATTCCTATGTAAACAGAGACGAACAGTATGTCAGGCAAAGCTACTTCCTGCAGATGACATTGCAACAGGGGTGTGTCACATAAACAAGTAGGCAATTGT
>NC_045738.1:3031550-3034721 GCF_008692095.1 Etheostoma spectabile | reverse complement strand
CGAGTGTCGATCTAATAGTTTCATCATGTTCAGGGATGCCAGTTTAATGTTTTTACCATGGTTACCTTTATTTTGACCAAATACTGACACATCTTAGGGAGCACTGGAAACCCAACAACATAAAACTTCACAGTGTCTGTGCAATTAATGAAGCGCTAGAAGAGTTCTTCCTTGAGCAAGGAAAAGGAAGACAATTTTACCAGTGGAAAGAAAGCAAGAGAGATGTCTCAGTAGATTAATTCGTCGTAGTCACAACGGTGTTATTACTGGGAACAGCTCCAGGATTTGTATTTCACCGTGAGACTGCGTTGATAAAGTGCTCAGAGCTCTGGACATGAATTTACCCATGCAACACAAGTTGGGCAGATTTTAACTGTGTACATTAGATATCTCCTCTGCAGACATATTGAATGACGAAAGACATGACATGATAGTGGCAGGCTACTAAGATTTATTCGGAAATCCAACCATATCACATAACTGCTTTGAGAACAGTAAACTAAGTTGCTGACTCCAACTGACATTCACATTTAATCTACCACTGAATTATGTCCTTCCTGCAGCTACACTCCACAAAAATGCAATTAATGCATTTTGACACCAGGTCGAACAACATTCAATGTATTATTTTTTTCATCATCATGCACATGCAAGCTAAACCATTATCAGCACACTGGTGACCGTCCGTCTGTGAGGTGTATGTTAAAATATGCTGGCACTTCTATTCTTTAACTCTCAATGACAGAAGGGACCTTGGTAACAAAGAGCAAATGTCCGTATTCGCATGTAGAACAAAGGAGCTTGATATCTGCACAACGCTTAGGCCAGTATTTCCACCACCGCTCGTCTCAGCGGGATCAGCATTTTGCCTCCGACTGATTGGCTGGTCACTGCCCTTCTCACCAACTGTGCGGACATCAACTTGTCAGAAGAAGAAAAAAAGAACAACTTTGACTATGTCCTTTCTTTTTCCACTTGCCACACAGATCTTTGCTTGGCTGTGGTAAAGTTTGACCGAACCTTTTGTCTGGGGGAGTTCGGCAGAGAGAGAGACACAAAGTGTGTGAAAGAGAGAGAGAGAGAAAGAGAAGAGGAGAGAAGAAGGGGGGAAAGGGGACACAACAGCGACCATATGTTCAATGTGACCCTCATTATTCTCAATTAGGGCAGCCATCCATGGAATGGTCTTGCTGATAACAGCCCATAACACCTTCAGTAGAATGGAGCAATATCTTCCAGTGGCACGATGGACGAGCAGGGTGGCAAATGGGCGCGTGCATGTCAACATATTTGGGTGTGTATCCAAGTTTGTGTTCCCCAAGTAAGTGTGCACAGACACCTTTTGTAAACTTATGTCATAGCGTGCATGAATATACTCACGCTTGTATGTGTGCATCCCTGCGTGTGTGTGTGTGTGTGTGTATGTACCGGTATGTGAGATTTTGTGTGGGCTTTTGTGTGTTTGTGCATGTGTGAAAGGACCTGTGGCGAGTAGGGGCGGGTGGGCAAGCAGGCAGGCTTTGCCAGCTTCTGGAAGGCTTACTGGGGGGTGTGCAGGGCCAAAGCCCAGGTCCCCAGGACGTCTGGATGGATGAGTTGATGGAGAGTAATGGGGTCACATTGAGCATATGATATAAAGGCTAACCTTATGCCTAACCGTTAATAACATTATGAATCTGGCGGCGCAATTTCTCTTTTCCACTTAACGTATAACAAGAACAATATTTTGACTGGTGTGGGGGCAGGATGGCCGGGGAGTTGAGTGCCAGTCTAATCTCTTTGTTCCTCATCCCTAACACTGTCATTCTCTGTATTCATTATTAGTGCAATCCTGAGCTGAAGGTGACCGAAGCAAGAAGCGAGTGAAGTCCGTGAGTTTTACAGACTCCTCTCGTTAAAGTTTCTAAATGAAAAAAAATTGATTCATTTGTCAAAGTGCATAACTTACATATTTATCCATAACCACAAGTGCATGTATTTGCAATAAATTCTCATAAAACTGCATCTTATAAATAACATGAACGTCCTTTTAAAGTAAATGAACTTTCTTGCTGAAGTTAATGAATGAGACCCGTACTAGTCATTTATGACTATTTCCCCCCTGGCTTGCTTCCCAAGCTCTTACGGTAACCCAAGGAAGCAGTGACATCACCCTCATTCCTTCTTCCACTGAATTCAAAATGGCCCAGGTGATTAAGTTCCCTATAAAGAGATGGGAGTCAATGCAAGGCCACGGCATTGAGCAGGCTCATTGATTAAAACCAAACGAGAGCCCTCAGCGTACTGGAGGGGCGGCAGCATCACTACTCGCTGTAACTGGTACACATCATTTGTCTCTTTGATCTTGTCCTCCTTTGACTATTGTCACCATCAGCCTGCTTCTCTGTGGCATCTGGTGCCCATAGACAGTACTCCTGAGCATCAGTGATAGAAAGTGGAGGCATCATGACTCTTCCGCAGGAGTCGGGTATCTCATATGACAAGTTGATATCAATTCTCTAGAACCCCAATTTATCTTTTGATCATGATTCAATCTACAAGTTATGCTGTGGGTCATGTACTAAGCTAGTTTTTTTCCTTCTTTAAGATAATGCCCACACATTTTCGGTATTTTGATTTATCATCAAATTGGGAGATCATGATATAGGTGGTCTAGAATATTAAAATTGTTGGTTTTTGTAAGGGTCTTCTATTTCTGAAAATATATAAATTGACCACCTACACAGCCCCAGAAGAGATGCAGTGCTTGCCGTGTGTTACATATCAAACCGGACGAGTCTGGTTTCCCAAGATGTTTTAAAATAAGCACAATGTCATGAAAAGCAAATGCATGATGAGTTGATTATGCAGTTGGGTGGGGTAGCTCTGACCTCAGTTCACTCTGAGCATTCAGACTTTAAAGTTTCCACCAGCAGTTTGGGTTTTGCTACTTTAACAATTTCCTAAACTTAAAATAAACCTCAACACACAGTTGTTTTAGTTCAGTTGCCTTACCTTAACCAAAGTGACACATGATTTAACCAAACCACAGCTATTACCATAATCAAAAGTCAAGCCACACTGTAGCAACAGCTGTAAGCTTAATTACAGTCATGTTACTGAAGTTCACTAAACGTGACGGTTTCCAAAATTTTCATGCCATGAGTCTGTATTGCCCTACACACACACACA
>NC_045738.1:3007124-3031540 GCF_008692095.1 Etheostoma spectabile | reverse complement strand
CACACACACACACTATACTATTGCAGAAAGAAATGAAAACATCATACCAACCACTATAATCAAGCCACAACCTCCTCCTTCTGTGTACACCTAAAACAGAACAAGCCCATACAAGTTTGAAATTGATGAGTGCGCCACTACAAGTTCATGACTTTGACCTCCAGGGTATTTGATCCCTTGACACAGAGTTTATTTTTCTAAAGCTACAGCTTGATATTCCAGCACTTAATTTAAGAGTGCAGTTAAATCACAGAAGCCATAATATGTCAGGCGATCCCACGACTGGGGGTAAAAAGAGAGTGAAAACGGGGAGGGGTAGGGAGAGAAAACAGTAAGTAATGAAAAAGCTATGATTGCTTTTCTGTCCCTCCAAATGACAGTTAGCACCTCAATGACCTGCTCGGGGCAGGGCCATCTAGAAATGACACGCTAAGGCACAACGTCATCTAACAGGGTAGTTACAAAAATCAATACAAAACCCATTTCAAAGATGCTCGGTGAGCGGGTGTGTGTGAGACTGTGTGTGACAGAGAGGGAGAGAGAAGGACCTGCTGTTATGTTCATTTATTGAGTAGGCCTGAGGGGCAGAAAACAAACTTTTCTGATATACACATTACCTCGCAAGCAAAGGAATTCTGAAGGCTAAGCAATAACTGCATTCCCAGTCTATTACTTAAGTCATGAAGAGCCCCCTCCACAGAAGGGGGTCTTTCATTGCATGTCAAGTACGGCTTAATTCTAAACTCGCTGCCCCTAGCCCTATTCATTGTCACACTTTTAACTAAACTAGGTATTGGCCACTAGAAGAAGAATGACTCTTTGTCCGCTGGGGAATCGATATGCAGCCTCTGTGACATTTACAGAGAACACATGTAAACCAGCTGGGCCGGCCGTACGGCTATCTTGTCTTGTTGGGACACTGGCAAACATCATCATATATTATCCCCTTTGATTTGTTGTCAATACCCAATCACGGCAAAGAGGCGCAGATCTAGCGGAGCAC
Organism: Etheostoma spectabile; assembly: GCF_008692095.1. Taxonomy (NCBI): domain Eukaryota; kingdom Metazoa; phylum Chordata; class Actinopteri; order Perciformes; family Percidae; genus Etheostoma; species Etheostoma spectabile. The sequence goes on along the minus strand of NC_045738.1, from coordinate 3,030,537 downwards.
AAAGACACTAAGGAGTGTAAAACAGACAAATGGGCAAGGGGGACATCAATCCGAAGGGCACGTCAGCCTGGCCCCCTGATGAAATAGGGGGCCGTGTCGACGGCTGAAATTTATAGACAGTAACATGTGAAAGTGCTCACTCCTGCAGCCCTGAGAGGGGTCAATAGCCTGATGCCTCTGTCCAAATGGGGATCTCATTAAGCCAGGTCTTTCAACGAGTTTTTTTTCTCTCCCTCTGGAAACAATACATAGCTAACGGCTGTTTGTTGTTTCAAACCAAATTACCTTCGCTGGCTGTCCTCTCACAAAAGCGTTAACGTCTAATAGAAATTGATGCACACACCTTGAAATACTTGTCTGGCATGCTTCTTTCTTTATTCTTTTTCTGTTTTCTCGTTAATTATGCTGGGTGAGTTGTACCATCTGCATTATACCTTACCATATATCGTATGGGAATCATGTCAGATGTCATCATGTGTTTTGACTGTGCTGTGTGAAAACCAAGCCGAAAACCACGGGACTCATTTGCAACACTTGAAAGGAACTTGGTTCAGCTCTATGTGGAAATCCCACTTCTCTAAAATTTGGAAGAGACGCACACTACTGCAGGTGATTGAGAGGTAGGATTTTGGGTCAGCGGGGTGCTGGATTCAACAAGACTATTCCTTTGGAAACACAATCAAAACAGAGCTTTTACTTTGTGTCAGCTACATTTCCTGTGAGAAGCACCGGTGCTCCAGAGATCCGATCAGTGTTTCAGCGGTAGCGGTGCTATACTGTATGTGGTTCCAGTAAATTACATACAATATGAAAGGGCTCAGCTCTCGCTGATGGGCCTCAAACAATCTAAAAGAAAACACAGGTACATTGTCCTGGTGCATACGCGCACACACACACACACACACACACGCACACGCACACACACGCACACACGTATATATATGCACGCAGAAACTTAATTTAATGTTGTCACTTCCTTCAAAGCCGTCAATGTCAGGAGAGACCACTGGCAATTCAAAGTAAATCGGGAAGCCACGTAACAAAAATAAATTTGGGGCTTGACACGCTGTTGGGAAAGAATAGCAATCAGCAAATTTAATGCATTTCTGATGTATATTTAAGGCTTTGACACTAGGCCACAGATGTACATGTGTTGGGATTCTATTTTGCAAAAGATATGGTTGGTGATAACCTATTATGGGACATTGTCAGCATCCCCACTGCACAGCCTCGAATAGGAAAAATTCCATCACTTGCTCCATCCAGGAGATGTAATATCGAAACAAATTATGGCTGGAATTGAAAAGTCACAAGCTTATTCCGTCTTGATCAAACCACTGCCAAGAGGCTAAGTGCAGAACTGGAGACACCCCCAAAATGCTTTTTATTGCATTATCATCATTGACATCTACGGCACTCCCAGTTCCCAGCTTTAGTAGTGGATATATATTGTCCAAGCTGTAATTCAACACACAGGAAACCATGAAAAGTATCAACAGCCTCTGAAAAATTATTTGAAATTAATTTGCAGTTGTTTTAGGACACCAAAAATGTTTTTTGTTTAACAGTTAATACATTAGGTTTACATTGTTATATAGTAAGACTAACTGGATATGAAAAATAAAGTATTCAAAGACATGGACCCCAGTGAGGGATTCTGATCAATGCAACTGTACCTACCACCTCTGCTATCAGTCAGTGTTTCGGTGTCTGAAGTCCAACCCAACAAGAAAACAAGCCATTAATGTGACCACGTTGCACAGACAAATCTTATTTGGTAGGAAGTCGTTTGTTAGATGTAATGATCACATCTCAAAGTACATAACGTTTGATTGGAACGTTGTTCCGGCGGCAGCAATAATAAAAGAAGTCTCCTCTTGGTTTTATGGTGTAGCATATTGAACCATCTGAGTGCTGCCTTGCTCTACGGTGGCCTGCAGGCGCTTATTCTTTTCAACAGTGATCAGTCCTGACACACAAGAGGTCTGCCGAGACACAGATAAAGATTTCTATTATCATATCAAATCACACAGCACTGCTCTCATTATAATTGACACATTTTGAACAGTGAATAAAAGCTGCTCTACATAATGCATAATTAGAAAGTTTTTTGACATTTCTTATGCATATGGTAGTGCATGATAAGAGCTGATGTCAGAGAGAATAGCCTTGGCGGGACATCACAAGATCTCATAGAAGTTAGGAGATTATGGTTTGGTACAGTGACCTCCTGACCCGGCTGGATCCCTCTGGATGGATGAGCCGCAGCAAAGCTGGGGCCAGCGAACGGAGGGGCTGATTCCCCCGTCCTTGCCGAGACCTCGTTAACGACTTAGAAGTCCCATCAATATTTAACAACTCTATGATTGAAATTTCAAATTCACTCCTCAATGGTAAATCACAAAGGAGAGGGAGATGGGAGCGAGAGAAAAGCAGACGGAGAGAGAGGACAGAGAGAGCGAGCCATTTTTTATCAGAGAGCTATTTTGAATAAAGACTGTGATTTAGTGAGGCCACACCAAGTCAATTAGGGGCAGAATAGCTGAGCTCTGTTTAAGTAGTTACTGAATCACCATATTGGATCTGACTGTCTAACAATCACTCTGATATGAAAACATAGTATTCCACCGGCGTGTGAGCTACAGGAGTGATTTCCTCCCGTCATCCCTCCACAATTCCTGTCCTCATACTTCTCCCTCCCCCCATCTCTCTGCTTTTTTTCCTTGAATCGTGCCATCTACTTTTCTTTTATGCATTTCTCAACCCTTCATGCCCTCTCCTGTTCGTCCAACAGACTTGAGTCAGAGAGCAAGAGATAGCTTTACTATTTTATGAAGGTGTGCGGTTTCTTGGCGGTGCCATAGTTTCCCGTGTCCGACAAAGTCCACTAGCTCTTGAGGAAGTACCAGGAGACTGTAGTCACCCATTCAAAACAGAACATGCTTTTGTAATATAATCCGGGGCAAAAATGTAAAAGCTTTAGAATATTTATCTAATCAGCATTTACTTATTTTTAAGTCTAAACTTTTGGAAGAAATCAATGTCTTGTGAGGAAAAAACATTTCATTTTAATTTTTAAGTTCATTTGAAATGCCTTTTTTGCATGTGGTTATATTGCTATGATATGTATAACACGCTCAATATTTCCTGACATTTTAAAGAACCGTAGAGTAAATTTGGACTAAATGTACCTAAAGAAGAAGCATGTAATATAGTGTGTGTCCTTAATTCTGCCATTCTCTCTTATTGTGATTTACTTATGTGGTTTCTTGGAATTAAACACAGCAGCAGTAAAACCAAAAGAAATCACTTCCTGATGCCGCACACAGTCATCTCCCTCTGTGTATCAAAGACAAATTTTGTGGCAGCGCCCCTGCCTGCATCCCATCCCTCCTCAGCCGTGTGTGGCTTTTGGTTCACTGGAGGTCAGGACGATCATTCACCCCAAGGCCTGAGGGCGCCCATATACTCTCCCCTTTATGACCACATAAAGAACGCCAAGTGCTCAGGCGTGCCTGATTAGCTGCCCTAATATGCTATTTGTGACTAATTTCAGAGTCGCTAAGTCACAGGTGACGGTCCCAGCCTGTAAATCTAACTCGGCTAACCTTTGACGGTAAGTAAGGGAGTGCTGAGTGTTGCTGTGTGTGTGTGTGGTGGGGTGTGGTGTGTTTTGGGGGAGGGGGGGCATCCTCTCCCCCAGGATGCACTAGTAGGTCCCGTGGTGAATATGCAAAGGCCATTTAGGTGAAAGGCAGGGCATTAAAATAATAAATGGTAGATGAAATCATCTCAAGCTGACAAGTCAACTTGCACCTATGTAGAAAGGGTGTGTATGTGTGTGTGTGTGTGTGTGTGTGTGTGTGTGTGTGTGTGTGTGTGTGTGTGTAACACACTTGACTACAGTAGTTTTGTTTTAACACAATCAATCTCTTTTACTGCCAAAATTTGGTGGTGTTACGTTTGTTCACTTAATGTACTATACTGATTGACTAGTTCACACGATGCAAATCAGAATAGTTAAAACATAGTTAATGAGTGTCCTTTGGCTGTATCCGAGTGGAACAAACTGTTTTACACAAAGAACAAGAGATTTTTGACCTTGTCCTATGTTAGCTGTAAGATGTTTCATTTTTCCTTAAAAAAAAAACAATTTCAAAGAAATGTTTATAAAAATATGAAAGATTAGTATGAAACCGGTAAAACAGTGAAATGTTGACATTTGTTTGTATGCATTTATATTGAGAATTTAACATGTAAAAAAATGCTCATTTGAAGAAGGCTGTAGATAGTTAACAGTCCTTCACTCACTGTTCCTGTGTCCACCCTTTACTTTCTGATAATGTGTCAACAGTTCCCCGTTTGAGCGGTTTTATCCTCCTGACCGCTGCTTTTCTGACCCCGCAATGGAGTTTTGACAGGATAAGGGAGGAGAGGGGAGACGAGCAAAGCAATGCTGTGGAAGTAGCGCGTGTGTGTTTGTGTGATTGTGTGTGTGTGTAAGTGAAAGAGAGGAAGAGTGTGTGCGTGCATAGAGGAGAGAGAGGGACAGTGACAGTGCGTATGCATGGATGCATGAGTGCATTTATGATTGTGTCTGTGTACACAGTATAGTTTAGTGCCGTGTGTGTGCGCTCTAGTGACCTCTGTGCTCTGTCCTCCACGCTGACAGAGTCCTCTCCCCCATCTCCTCAGTGTTTAACACCCAGGGTCCGATCCCAAATGGGCAGCCTTAAACACCCTCTGCTTTACACACACACACCTTGCAGCAGTGTGAGGGCTCCCACTCTGCACCTTAACACTGATCCAGCTCCAGAGAGGGGAAAGCCATGGGGTGGGGGGGTGGGGAGGTTGGCTGAGCTACACTCACCTCAAAGCCACAGAACCAAAAGGTTAACAGTTCTGCCAGATGTGGGGTCAACACCAGTAAGGAATCACATTATTTCTATATGAATGACAATGTACAGCCTTGAGACATTTGGTCTTGAATTTATTCAGTAGAGCTGACAGAATATGGCACCCGAGACATTTCCCGGTGAATGGTTGAGATATGCAGCAACAGGGCTCAGACATTTTTCATCCATTTGCATTTATGAGAAATCAATGATAACATATTGTGAGGTATTTCGGGGTAGGACAATCACAGCACAGCCTTGTCTGTGAGATGTTACTGGTGTTTTCCTTAAAACCTGCACATATTCAGTTACATTTTGTGATGCTTATAATGTTTTTTTCAGGATATTTTCCTAGCTAGTGAAGCTCAAAAAGTGCTTTTATCTTTATGTGCGACAGAATTAAACAACCAGTAATTCCATTGAAATTTTTATATTTTTTATTTTGTACTTACTTTATCTATTACTTGAAAATTCTAATCAACTGTCCCTTCCTCCTGTCCCTCGCACCCATGGGAAACCTTGCCCAAGCAGGTCGTAAACACCCAAGTCTCACACAATTGAACAGCCGAGGTTAAAGAATAGTCCAAATAATAAGATGCAAGCCTCCAAGTCTGGTAAATCAGTGTAAAAAACACTCTTCCCTGCAGCCAAAATACTTCAACCACCTGTCTCTGTTTTGTCATAAACAGCCCACCGTCACCTCACCAATGGTAATGAAATGCAAAACGGTGTGTAAGAAAATATCAAAACCTGCCTCAGCTTTGGAAAACACTTTAGAAATGCAGGCGGTATCACGTAGCACAAACACAGATTCTGTCTCAGCCAAATTAGGGACATTAAAAATCACAGGCTGAGAACTTGCTAATTATTACACCCCCTTACAAACAGAGACAGTCAAGCTAAGAGGCGAGCCACTGGCTGACTCCCAATGTCACTTTCTGCGGGTAACAAATATCCAAAGGTCAAAGTGTGTACTTCAGGGGAATAGGGAAAAGCTCAACGGGGCTAAGTGGTGTATATGTGTGTGTGTGTGTGTGTGTGTGTGTGTGTGTGTGTATCCTTGAAGGAATCTAGCCTGTCATGTCCTCTAAGACTATGCTGCCACCTGCAGCTCTGGGTACGAACAATGACACAGGTGCTGCTGAAGGGAATAACGGGCAGGGTATTAAGACAAATACTGTAAAAGTCATGCATAATTATCATTAAAATATGATCCTAATCTGTGGCTACAAACTCATTAAGAGAGCAGTGTGGCAGTTTCACAGACAACCAAAACAAGGAGTTGGGCATTGCGTGTTGTATTTAAAATGAGGACTATAATACTCTACATGAATTGCTCTTACGTTGAAAAAAAACTGAACAGATATTTAAATAATATTCCTTTACTGGATTTAGTATTTAAGCAAAACCATATTTTAAATTAGCTGGACAAACACAAGCCATGTAATGCATACCATAACAATTTAAAATATTATTCCAATATAATTATCTTATATTATTAAATGTGAAGAAGACACAGATGCATATTCCTACCGGTTGGGATTCATGCAGCGTGTCTTAGGTCTATTTGCGGACCTTACGGGGGAACTTGCATGCAATGAATTATCCCATCCCAAACGCTTGCTTATTGTTTCACAACCCATTTATTGTTGCACAGGACAGCAAGATGTATGACCCCGCAGCAATTAAAGTATTAGATATCAAAGTGCAGATGCCAGGGACTGTTAAAGAAATGTGATAGTGAGCATGAGTAATGACGGCACACATGACTTGTCATAAATAGAAAAGAAATGAAGGGTGGGGGTGACCTCAAAATTCAAGGATATATATTCGGTTGCCTAACAATGAGCACTGTTGTTTTTTTTTTATTAAAAGGAAACTCTCTTCCACAAAGAGCGGTGAACTTTGGACTGACATTTGTACAGATGTGGTAAAGCTAGAAGCCACCCTGTAATTAAAGCACTCACCCTGGGAAAAAAGGTGTGATCTTCTGTCATATTTTGACAAGGCTCAGAGCACCGGGCAAAGCAATATAGTTACATGCTTGGTAGCAGCTGGAAGAAGAATGACTGTATGTTTGATTGCCTCATAACCTGACTGTATCTCCAAGCTATTGTTTTTGGTGATAGCGATCAGAGTTGTGTGCACGTCATGTGTGTGTGGTTATACATGTGTGTGTGTGTGTATTTCCATGTTATGTGAACATTTATCAGTAGCTCTGTAGCTGTGACAAATACCTTTGATATATAGGTTATATATTTTTATTTGTTTCTCATTTGGCAAAAGGAGGGATTCAGGATAAGATCGAATACAATTGTAAGATAATCATATTCGTATTTAATATGCAACATTGTAAGAAAGTCCCTCTTTAAGTCGATGAAATATATTTTGACTTTACTTCACTGCCTTGTAGAAACCTGAGACAGACACCATATATGCTCTGTCAGAATCATTAAGTCAACATGCCATCAGGTTCAACTCAGAGTCTCTCCTCAGAATTTGAGAATGATACAGCCTGACGCGGCTTGAACTTTGCGTCTGCCAGGAGGGGCTATTCTCTGTCAGCTTCACCATTCTCCCATGGTTTTAAATATTGTAGGCATCTTGGGGATGTGGAGACGCATTTGTCATCCTTGTTTGACAGGCTTGATGAAGGGGTTGTCTGTCAGTGTTTCACAAATCCGACCAGACCACAAGCCCGAGGGTGGCACATAGACAGTCACGAGCGAGCCAGGCGGGGAGTTCCCTCCCCGCCTGGCTCGCAGGGTAATTGTGATAATACTGAAATGGAAAATTATAGAGGGGTGAGTTAAGGAGACACTTGAGTTAAATGCAAAGGCTTGACACAGTGAGGAGAGTGTGGGTGGTCTGAGACTGGAAGGGCAAGTTCTTACAGTTCATTCTTAAATGCTTTGATACTTACATGTTCTCTGGTATTAAATCTAATAAGCCAAACCCTTTTTATTCTGTTACCCCACTGAAGTGGTAAAATTGCTTCTGCTTTCAAATTAAAAGTGAGGCACTGTTAAACCAAAAAAATTGGTAAACCTGTCACTTATTTAATAACGTTAAATCTCAAGTGTCTTAAAATTTAAAAGTTATTTCAGGGATTTGGAGACTTTGCAGTCACTTTTTTTTGTAAAGAAGAAAAAAAAAAAAAAACATTTTTCAACTTCATGCATAAAATACTGAGACGTTCTATCCCAGTCAGCAAATAGCATAACAGTCCTATAAACTAACTTTAGCTGGAAAGACACAACAAACAGAATCTTTCTGTCTCTTTCTCTCCCTCTTGCAGTCTCTGACATCAGGGTCAACCTAGCATATAATAGACAAACTTGGCAGTAATCTGGGGACTCTGAGAGAGGTCCGGGAGATTTATCAATCAACTGGCCACATTAAACGGATTTCCTAATGAAGTGAAGTCTTTACAGGGATTAATCCTCTACCACCTGCAAGGAGCCACCTGCTCGACTGCCATAATTGGCATGGATGGCAACGCCACCATCAGCAGAAAGAGGAGAGGCACAGTGATAGAGGGAAAAAAAAAGAGGGAGTGAGAAGGAGAGAACGGGGGAGAGAGACGACTGACATGAACAGAGGGGGAAAGAGAGAGAGAAAGAGACGGACAGAGAGGAAACAAGTTGGAGAGAGGACAAAGAAGCTAGACATCGGGGTGTCAAACTCATGCAAATGTTGGCACTCAGTGTGTTGCAACGACACAACGAGGGAGGAAAATAAATAAAATATTTTTTTAAAAAGGAGACGAGACAGCGCCAGGTCTCTTATGACACGGCGATGAGCATCCAACCCTTAGTTTGTGCCAGTCTTGCAGCATTCCAAGACCTTGACAGCAGCTCCTCGCTACATCTTCCAGCTGTGTCAAATCTGCCTATGTGCTAATGAACGTGTCAGCACCCCAATCGTGTCATTGCTGTGTGTGTTTCAATTCACCTCTGAGCACTGAAATTCTACCCCAGGTGTACCAGCTTACACATTACATTCACCCACAAGGATTTCTGCATGAATAATTACACAGTACCCACTGTAGAGTTAGAATTCAGACTAGGGTCCTGCTTATACTGCCAAACCACTCTTTTTGATTGTGCTGCTGGTTGCTTTAATTTGACCAGGCTGACGCTGTGCATGCAATATGGACACACATTTATCAAGTCTTTGTTAAGAATGACCAATCTGGCAATGTTTGCATTTTGTCTGACACACACTTGATTGATTGCAATAAGATTACAAAAAAAATAAAAAATCCTTTTGGCTCACAGGAGACAGCGTTGTGAAGTGAAGATTTTATGGCCTAGTTTTCACAACTCAAGGATGAAGCTTGGTGTAAGCTAATGGTGTTAAATATACTAAAAGGGGTTGATTTACCGGTAATTAGTTGGATTTTTAGGCACTGGTATCAATCATAGCCAATAAAATTACCTCAAAAGTACTTTTGAACCCCACTGAGTTCAGGGACGTGTACACGCACAAAACGGGACTGAAAATGTGCGTACACAACTTGCCATGCAAAAGGTTGTAATTTATAAAAAACAAACTTGACGGGAGAATGTGCGGTCCTCCAGGCAAACCCTGAGCCATGCGTAGGCACATTTCGGAAACAATGGGAACTGGCAACGCGGACGGTGAGGTGGTGAACTGATGTCAGACTGCAGAAGATAAATATGGGCATAACAATTACTCTTAATATTTTCAGGTACTGATGCCTCACATGTATTTTTCTCTCCTTGTCATCCTTGTTATCATGAAGATCTGTAGTGTTATTGCGCTTGAACTGAGTGATAATTGTTCCATAAACAGCTTGTAAAATACAACTCAAGTCTCAAATCAAAATTTGTTCTTAATATTTAAAATCGCCGCTGTCTCACCGTCACATTGTCCACCACGGAGCGCAGGAGGAGGAGGAGATGGCCCGACTCCATGATAGCATCAAAAACCCTAGCATTAGATAATGGCCGAGCACAGTGTAAATAATTAAATGTGTGTGCATACATAATCAAATGTCAAAGTCGGAAAATACAGCCTTTAAGCTCTTGCGCAATAGTTACACTTAATGTCCTTACTATCAGTCCTTCAATACTTTTTGGGACAAAACCTGTATGTAGAAGAGTGTGTTTGTTTTTTACACTTTTGTCTTCAAATTGTATCTCTGGCTTGGGGATACCACTAGTTGATGCTGTGCTTTTGGTAAGGTGTTAACAATCACATACTGTTGTAAACAAAAATACTGCACAAGGTGCTTTGCAATGACTATTTATGGTGAAAAATGGGCGTGTACAGGGCGGGATAATAGGCTGATTCACGTACGCATACTCGTGGGTAATCTATGATTTATAAAGGGAACATTGCTTACAGATGTGCGTGCGCACGGTTTTATTGATATGATATTTTTTCGCTGTGCGCCTTTTTTGACTTTTGGCCGTACGTACACTTTTAATAAGGATCCTATGCACAGTTTTATGAATGAGACGCCAGGTATGTAGTGTTGAGAAAAATATGGAATGGTGCAACAATTTTTAATCAAAGTGTTGGGTTTACTTCACCTGTGGTTCTTCAGGCTGTCTCATGTACTCTGAACAATTTGCACTCAGAGCAAAAAATAGTGAAGTCTGATGGTCTTTGGTGGAATTTAAAAGGGCAACTGATTTTACACTTTAAAACCGGTGTACAGGTCTTGTGGATGCCACATGTATCAAATGCTTTTTGATTGAAAGCATGGGGCTTTCCCGCTACCTTTAGGTGGCTGTAGGGATATGATCCTAGAGCCACCAAACAAACCAGGAAAACTGGTATGACAGTGCAGTAGCAGGAACTAATAAATACATAGAGGTGTTTGAGTTTAAAGAGGGTGTGCCTTTACTATATGAAGCCAAAAACATAGCACAACCTTAGCATCTGTGCAAGTATGTCTTAGCATCTAAGTTTGCTAACAAAATATAATTGTATGGCAAAACATTAAAGGGCAGCTTCTGCCCAAATACAACCTAGGGTCTTTTTGTGAATGTATCCGAGTCAAACTTTCGTTTAAAATCATTATTGGGACGGAAGTTTCACTTTTAAGATTTACCTTATCTTGTTTTGGGTCGAATGGACTTTTGAATGGGACTACTAGGGGCAATTATTACTATTATGGCATCAAAATAACTGGTGATACTTTGAGTAAAGTTTCAGTGTTTTCAGTGTTTGTAGTGTTTTAAATAGTGATTTTGATGTTATCAATTCAAAAGGCCATATTACCCAAAACAAAAATACGGTAAATGTTAAAAGTGGCGCTTCCGTCCTAATTATGCTTTTAAACAAAAGTTTGACTTGGATACATTCACAAAAAGACTGTAGGTTTCCTTTTGGCGAGAGTTACGCTGCAAATTACCAAATGGGAACAGGACAGGAAAATACACTTGCACCTGACAGTATGAGGATTTTGGCAGTGCAAGGCCATTACATTTAATTTGTATCTGAAAATAAGGGCCTAACTGATGTGTCCCTGAATCAGGTGCTACTATTGCAGTAAAATCTGGTAACAGGATTTAGTGATGGATAGTTTGTCTTAATTTTTAACGGATCCTACCCATAAGATGAATGAATCCACTGATTTAACCTCTAATCCTTAATGTCTGAAAAGTTGACTTGGAGCTTTTCAAGCTTCCAGAGTGATTTGTTATCGATAATTTTAACTATGACCTGAGTCCTATTCTAAATCTTTGTGCCTGTGTTTCTGTGATTCCTGACTAATGATCAACTCTCCAGAGTCACAACTCCTGGGAAGGAAAGATGATTCTGTGGCGTCTGCCAAGGGACTGAGACTATTGGCACAGCTAGGGTGTCCCTCATTTGTTTTGGAGCCATACCGCCAACTTGCCAAAAGCGGTGCCAGGCCAAGGACAAACTCTGTGTGCCTGTGCGTGTGTGTGTGTGTGTGTGTGCTTGTGCGCGTGTGTGTGTGTGTGTGTGTGTGTGTGTGTGTGTGTGTGTGTGTGTGTGTGTGTCTGACCCCCATCCCAGGACTAAAACCTTGGTGAAAAGCCATGTTGGCATCTAAAAATATTCTAATAAGCTATAAAGCAGCAATGGGAAAACCACTTGTGTTTGTTCTCAAAGACATACAGAACTGCTGTTACTATTCTTTTATTTATTGAAGCATAGTAATGGAATGAGGCCGGTGGAATCTTTTTTTTTTCTCCCCAATCTTTTTTACTAGGCTTGTCATAGCTATTGGCCAGATAAAATCAGTGAGCATGTCCAATTTCTCCATATTCAGATGATAGACCTCTTGCATTCCCAAAAGTATAAATTAAAGTGGGATGTGTAACCTACTTAAAGAAAGATTTATTGGTAGATTTGCATGCCATGCCTGACTTTTCTGAGGAATTGTATCATGTTTATGAAGTTAGAGTTTCCAGCATATCACATAGTGCAAGGTAAATATATGTTTGTGAGTAAGGACTGCACTTTTAAACACACACACACACACACACACACTCACACACACACACACACACCTACTCTAACTCCTCAAGCTCTGTTGTTTTGAGTGAAAGAAGAACCGTCCCTAATCCACTTCACGGATCAGTTTCACAGAGACGGTAAAGCCATTCTCCCTCCAAACTAAAGCAATTCAGATCAGACACCTTGATGTCTCAAAGAGCACACAGTGAGCTCTTGTTTTCTGTTTTGACTGCTGGGAATCCATGCCAGACAGCACCCCTGATTCCAGCTCACAGATAAAACTAATGAGGTTTTCATTCAAGTCCGTTTTATAACAATAACTGAGTCATCGCCAGACGTGGCTGTTTTCACTAGAGTGCCCGAGATTCTGTGATCCACTCATCTAGGATTTAGAGGTGTTGGATTTCCAAAACTAAAGGTGTAATGCTGTACAGCATCTCAAATGCAGGTGTTAGTCTTTTTTCTTTCACCATTACGTATGAATGTTTTATGACAAATTGACACAACTTCAAGGTGCTGCAGGAATGGGTTAAACAATGTATTGCTTCCTCGGATTTATTCCTTCCATTTTAAAATTTTACATTTAGTAGCTTTCTAATTACATTAATCATGGGTGGCAAAGCAGCACTAATTTAACACGTTACCTCATTGTCTTAAGACACATTAGTTTAATTTGTATCCGACAGCTGAAAGAACTGCTGTCACAACACACCTTTGCTAACGTTCAGTAAGAGGTGTCAGTGGCATTAATGAGTTCATTTTGCAACTAATTGTGCGGTAATAGGAGAGTAATTATAGGGATCAGCTAGCTGACTCTGCCTTGATACCTAGGTGACACCTGAGAGATCTGTAGACACAGACCACTGTCACAACTATTCCCACAACCCTCTGGTCTAGTGTTGCACAAGGAGGTGACACTGGCATTAGCAGCTGACTTAAACATCATAGATGAGGTCTTAATCCTTTAACTATAACCCTGGTTGCCCCTACAAAGACATTGTTTACATAGACACGTCAGGTCGGACACCTCATCTAACCTTTCACTAGATGCCTCGAGGTGACTGTGTTGCCAGCGGCATTCCTGAGACCAGAGCTTTTTCACTTCTCAAAGAGTTCTGTCAGAGAAATCCCTTCCTTTCCTGCTTAGGGCATGCAAGCAACATGCTGTCAAAAACACATCTCCAGTCACTGATGGCTCTGCTGATTATGTTTTCAAATTCCAACTCGGAAACAGCAATTTAATATGATTACTGCAGGCATCGATGATTCCTGACGTCCACACAGTGCCATAGCTTTATTCATGTAACAGAGCCTGGTGTAGTTTTGTGTTGTCTGAACTAGTTTTGGGCAATAATAGTTTTGTTATTGTACAGGTTTTGCTCAAACTTGCGGCCCTTGTGGCTGTGCTCTCTCCTCAATGACATGATATAAGGTAAACGGTAACAAAAGAAAAGAATTGGTTCGAAGATGTAACAAATGTGAGAAAAGGTTTGGGCCATAAAAAGCTGACGACACCATTTAGAAAAGAAATGTGTTTTTCTCCTACCTTGGTTCTATCCGGAGGCTTAATAACTTGTGTGAACTATAAGAGCCCATCTCTTGGCCACAGGGTCACCAGTAAACATAACAGATTTACTCTCAAGTGGTGGCAGAGGGTTAGATGGGCTAGATAGAGCAGAAACATAGTGTATAATACACATCTGGCCAAAAAGATCACAAACTCCTAATAGGATAATCAGCCATGTATTCTTTTACAGGTACTGTGACAGAGTCCATCATTTCCCACTAATGTGTTTCCCAGTCCTTCTGGATGCCCCAATAAACCTTGAAACATACAGATTTCTAAACCTGCACTTGATATTGTGGAAACTAAGCTGTTTTTTTTCCTCTCACTATTCCCCATAATGTGCAGAACTTTCACACAGTTGTGGTTGCATCAGCAAGTTACCAGTAACATTGTCTCACAGATTTTAAAATAAATAGGGTTTGTGATATATTTGAAGACTCGATTATGCCCAGTTGGCCTCAGATGCTGGTGTGTTTGAAAATCAGACCACCAAGCGTGACGGTCCTTCCCTGCAATGATTTTACGTCAATCTAAAAGAAGACAATTCAGCTGTCACTTTTGTTGTGACGAACTGAAAAGCTGTAATGCACATTTCTGCTCTGGAATACATTGACATGGTCCTCATGCACAGGGGTTAACCTACAAAAATAATGCAATACGTGGCTCCAAGTTAATTAAATGTCACGACAATGTCACTTTGGAGGAGTGCAAGTCATTATCAAAGCTAAACTTTGTTCTTCACAGTCAGTTTGTGTGGTTTGCACCATTGGGCGTCTTACCGCTAGGCCCTCGCAACGCTAACAATTCAAAGTAAGAATTCACCCCGTGCCCCAAATCAGAGGCTCAGTTAGCACTGACTTAAATCTTATGTAACTCTGGGCTTTTGACAGGCAGACACCTCTGCTGACTACAGATAGGTAATTTGTTTTGATCTGTGATTATACCCCTCGTGTTCAGAGGAAGATGTAAACCCTCTTGTGAAGCTGTTAGGCAAATCCTCACAATGAGGAGAGGAGTGCCCCCGGGGGTCTCAAGTTTTCACCATCCTTCTCCGTCTTCTTCTTCCCTCTGTCTCTTTTTTTCTCTCTTTTTTTCATCTTGTATGAAAGACAAAGCCTCCTGCCAAACACTGAAGCCCCCCAGGAGCTTATCATACAGAAAACTAGGTCTCCTTGGAGAACGGGAAGAACGAGCGAGCAAGGGGGGGAAGGAGGAGGGCAGAGAGAGATGGAGCACAGACGAGGTCTTGTGTAAAGGTGGGAAGAGGGTGTTTGCGTGTTTGAGTGAGTGTGTGTGGGTGTGTGTTCTTTCTACATTGTTGTTAATGACTGTTAAGAGTCTATCAGAGCCACGGGGCATTTTGCACATCCCACAAGCCTCCCTCCTTTGACTCCCTCCCTGCTATTTCCTTAACACTGCCTTTTGTGGCCTGTGCCAGACATACCTGCAAAATTATCTACTAATTATCTACTAAATGTGTTTGTTCATGTTGGTTGAACAGCTCACTTAATTGAAGGGGCGCTCCACCTTCCCTCAGCTCTTCCCCTTCTTCATGTCCTCCAAGTATGGGAGGTGTGGGGGGGGGGGGGCTTAGGAGAGTGGCTTATCTCCAAGAGCTCGTTATATTAATGCCAGTAATTATGTGTTTTGCTTACTTTTGATGTGCCTCTGTTCAAACGGAGAGAGTTAATAAGAGGATGACGGCAAATATGTCGGAGGGCCCTCTGTGTTGTCTTTGGGATCTGGAAATTCCTGTGTGTGGGGTTTTTGTACGTGTGCGTGTGTGTATGTGTGTGTGTGCGCTTGGGTTGGGGGAAGGTATGAAGGGGTGGCACCGGACTCACAAGAATTTCAGTACACAGGTAATGGCAGGAGTTTATGATCCAATCTTCACTTCATTTTTATATTATTGTTACACACACACACACACACACACACACACACACACACACACACACACACACCCCTTCCTTTGAATCCTAAAAAAGGGTGAAGATGGCAGTGGGAAGTGGTTTCGTGAAGGGGATTGTTTCAACTCTATTTAAAAGCGTTAGAAAGAGAGCTGCTCTTGCCAAGAGAAGAACAGGTCCCTCTGCTCTCCCTGAGGAAAGTGCTGGCATGAAGAGGCGCTCTCTAATGGAAAGAAACAATCGCTAATGAGGGAAATAAATAACAGGCGCATAAAACTGAGAGGGGGAGGGAGAAAAGATGAGGGGAAGAACAAACAGAGTAAAGTTAAATTTGAATGATGGTCATACTCGCAGGCATATACAGCAGATACAAAGACACATACACACGCTCAATGATGTTTAGCTGTCATTGCTAATGAGAGTGTGTGTGTGATGCAAGGACAGGAGCTTGTTGAGGGGGATTCAGACAGACAATTGAATAACATTACCTTCTTTCTCATTGTTTGTTTCTGTTTCCTCTTTTTTCCTATCAGAACGATATTAATATGCAAAAACAAGAGGACCTTTCTATATTATATGGTGGTTGCCCAAGTGCAATACAGTCATTTGTAAAATAAAATTGGTGTCACATCAAATTAGATTGAATTTACCCATCACTAGATCAAGAATAGATTAGGATACAGTGGAATTCTTTTTTAATTTGACGACGCTGGTACAAATGTATACCTTTCATTTCCTTTAGGCTTACTTCCCTTTGGGGTAGGTAAGCCAAAATAGCTAGATTCGCTCTGTCTGCATTATTGCCTCTTGTTCCTCCTAAGCCAGAGGAGCAAATGCCACTTTCGTAAGATGTGAGATAAGCAAAAGCGACATTTCAGTGCGTGTACACAACAGCTACCTTCCCCGAATGAAAACAGAATTTTCTGGATATCACCATTTAGCAGAGGCATTGACCCCATTTACACCTGCCATTAAAATGTGTCTCATAACCAGATTGTATATGTGATTTAACTTTAATTCATTTACACCCTGCATTAATATGAGTCTTCAGTGTCCACATTGAGATCTAATGGCTCTGTCCAACTCAAACAGCCAACATCGCACTCTTCTTCACGGTCTCCTGCTGCAGCTGTCAGAGGTGATCTGGCCGTCTGGCTGGTGCTGCACCAAGGCGCTGCACACTGGGGCACACCGACCACAACACAACGCAAAACGGATAGACATGTTGCTGAGGTCCGCCATTTGAAATGCAATTTTGGGACATTTTGGAGGTTGTCCAGCAGCAACGCCCACTCTCGCCTCAACTCCCAGCACCGACACCACACCGGGCTGCACAGTGAGTCTTTTGATTTTTGTACTGTTGCTATATGGAGATGTGTGTCTACGCTAAAAGTTGTGCACTCTGTCCAGACCGGTCGGAGTCCACAGCTGGCAGTTCATATATGTGGATTAAAAACGCAATTGCATTCACACTCGTGTTCAATGGGGTCACTATGCATCCCTGTCACAATCACAATCCCTTCTCAATGCGTTTTGGGTGCATTTAAAACTACTCTTTTTTATGTGGTCAAGCACTATCTGATTGCAATCCAATCACCTAAAATGCATTTTAAAGTGCCCATGTTATGCTCATTTTCAGGTCCACAATTGTGTTTTGAGGTTGTACCAGAATAGGTTTACATTGTTCATCCTTTAAAAAAAATTTTACTTTCTTTGTTGGGAGTTGCACATGAGGGAGTCGCAGTAGCTAGGTAATGATAACTCTCCCACTTTGGTCAGTACAAGGCAGGATTAACTGGGAGACTTCTTCTAAACAAGGACACACTTGTGGAATACCTGCAGAACAGGGACATCTAAGTAGTTCTTTTGTAGATTATGATGAACTATTGTTTGTTATAGCAGTGTTTTGACATTGAAAATGAGCTAGCATGCTAGCACTAGCGTGCTATGGTTTGCCCCCTCGTTTTACTTAGTGACATATAAAGCCGTGTAAATTTTGAAAAACTCATCCGGAGACTGAAGGCAGAGGACATTCAGAAACCGTATCTCACTCAAAACAGCTGGGATGATTTTTTCTCCAAGTTTGTATGCGTGTGGAAGCACCAGAGACACAAAATGACACCCCAATTCCCAGAAAAAGTGATTTTTTTCACATGGGCACTTTAAGCACACGTTTTGTTTTGCTTTGGTTTATGCTAAATTTTGAGGCCTGGAAAAGAAAAGAACTAAATACGCATCTCATTCTATTTCCATGTGTCTTTTCTCTCTTCATCTCTTTGTACCTGTCTATGTCCCCCTGTGTCTCTCTGAGGCTCTCTGCTTTGTGAATCCACTGCCTGGGACTGTGGAGGCGGAGAACACTGGTTGAAACACACTGCGGTTTCAACAGTCACATTCCACCTGTGTTTTGACAAGAGGGATCTGAAGTAGTTTTAAAGTTTCTCTCTTCACCATTTGATGTCAAAGAATGATCCCTGCGATAGCAGAACACGCAAAACTCCATTGGATGGATTAACGCAACATTAAGAGTAATCCTCGGAGTCAGACGCTGCTTCTCAACCAAATGAAAGAAACAAAGAGACGACGACACTATGTCTTTATCGGAAGACTGATAGTTCCCATGCGCATCAGGAACAGGAAAGTCTTCCTTTACGAAATGTTGACACTGCTAATATTAAAAAGCTTGACACTAGTGATGACAAGAGTAACAATTAATCATCATCATTACACACATGACTGCCAGCCACTTCAAAGCTGAACAAGAGATTAAGTAAAGATTACTGTCTGTTTAACGGTTGTGTGCCCTGGCAGCTGTAGCTTTTTCTTTTTGTTCCACACTTCAGAAGTAACAGAATTAAAGGCTTATTAACATTTTGTCGTTTCTAGTCATGAGGTCAGTCCGAGTTCACCAGCATGATGAAGGTAAGCCATGGGGGTAGTCTTCTCATGAATATGTATTTTTATGAAAAACATTTTAACCTGGGAATATGGCGAAAGGTGCATACACGTAGCGATTCCTGGATATAAATAATGAAAAGGAATTCATTTTTTGAGAATTTTGCTGATACACATTATAAAAAGTCTCCCAATCTCTCCAACAATGATGAAATACACTACACGTAAGGACAGTGATAACCATTACACAGGAAGATTGAAATACATTACAAATATCCCAACCATATGGGGCAGCAAAGCCATGTAGAGCAAGAAAAGACCTGCAAGTAACTTAACAAAGGCCTACACCAAATACCAGCATGCTCTGATCAAGGAAAGTACTTTAACACAAGTTCCCTGACTGAGATATGGCGTTTCAAGTTCTGCTTATTATCATATAATTCAGGATTATTTTACTGTATGCTGATGATGGAACGCTCCCTTCATTACTCATTGCCCCCTTCTCTGTTAACCTCTCCCTGATACCACTCCGACTTTTAACACTGGCCTGTTCAACTCCAGCTAATGATGTAACGTCTACCTAAATATGTAAAGTATAAGACTTAATAAAACCCAGCAGTGCGATTATGTCTTAAGTCTAAAACCCCCCTCCTGGATATGCAGTTCTACATGGTGATCCTTTTTTAAATCAGGGGAGGAAAGTTCACGTGTAATTACAGAAGACAGTGTGGTGGAAGTTTTCCAATAAAAGGGCGCTTTCACTTGCAGTTTCTAAAATTGTATGTTGAGATATCATTAAAATAAGTGGAAGAGGAAAATGTCACAGGTGTTAAAAGGCAATTAGTCTTCCTGTGCTATCATAGTGTTAATCAGAATGATGAAAATGATTTAAAGCTCATTATCATGTATTCAATAGGTAGGTATTGCTTCAAAGAAAGATGAGACACAAGATGCATAATGAGAAAACCTGTGAGTGCCTTGCTGCAGAGCAATTTTGTTGAACATTTGATGATTTTTGATAAGATGAAACCAATGATATGTTTGTACAGGTATGCTTTAAAGTGGTTGGTTTTAATTGCTGGATAAACTTTTTTTCATAGCTTTTTAAGTCAGTCAGTTCAAAATATGAAAATAAACAAGCAAGCATCCAAAAATAATAATCTCACTTTTTGGCACCGATTTGGTCACAACAAGAGAAGACATCTCATTATCGCCGTTTGAAAAAGTATATATATATGTGAAATGTTATCTTGAAACAACAGACAAACTGAGATGAGCCACTCTTTAAATTGGAATGTTTTTTTGCCAAAACACAAACAGGGGGGGGAGACAAGGTGGGGGGGGGAGACAGTCAGACAGTCAGCAAGACTGAACAAAACAGACTAAGAATAAGAGAAAGTGAGAGGGGAGAAGCATGGCTAATGGCATTGGTATCAGATTTATTCCAAAGAGGCATCAGCAGAACGAGGCAGGAAGGAGGGCTGGATGATTTCTTCGCCCCATCTTCCCCTTTCCCTGATTATGAAAGGAGACATGGCACGAGGTCGAGGGTCAAGCCAAAAGGAGACAGCATTGTGTAGAAGCTGTCACGCACCGCCACCTATTTTGACATGCACAGGCCCGTTTGTTGTCTGTCGTACATGCAAATTGGTGAGCCCAGGCTGTCATATAAAGGCAGGCAGATATGCACCGGTTGGGAAAATGAGAGACCACCTGTAACCAAGAGAATGGGGAGTGATGGACAAGCATTCAGTCAGCCCGCTCGTCATTTCCAGGCCCGCCATTCACCCATCAGCAGAGTATCCCCCACCTCCTGCGCCCTCCCCCTTCCGCCACCATCAATCCCATCCCCAGCGCACACATATACATGTAAAAATCTATTCTTAATATTCAAAAGCAGGAAGTGAAGGGAAATAAATATATACGATATAAGGGGATTGGAGGGGGTCGGTAGTGGTGATTTCAAACTGCTGGCTGCCTAATAGGATCCTGCATTCAGACAGCTGAGGGTCAGACCTGGATAATTAGTTGTCCACAGAGGAAACATCACTCTTCCACAGGGAGTGGACAGGAAGGGGGCCCTGTAAGGTGGCCTTAATGCTCTGAACTGCAAAGAAAGTCCTGGATGTGTCAGGTAATCGACATCAGATTATTTTGTCCCAACCAGGCTAAATGCTACCGTGTGCTGACGCTGCATGTTTTAGGTTGTCAGGGACTGGACATTGAGAATGGACATTACATTTAATGATTTCTCTTAATCATACAGAAAGATGTGTCATGCAAACTTGATGTATTTATGCTTACCATCCGGGATGTAAAGTTGACCAGATAATTAGCTGTCCAGTGGACACAACCTTCCAGAGAGGCCAGACAGGGAGCAGTGGACATTTTTAGTTTGAATGTACACATGAATCTACACTGGTTCATGTTTTCTTTTGTGCTAGTACATTAGTAAAATGGATACAACATTATATTGTGTAAATCCTTCAGTGTTGTGTGAACACTATTTTTCAAATGAATGTTTATTTTTTCCATTCACTCGTTTCTAATATACTGTAAGTGTTAAGATGGAGTACAGTAAAACAATGTTTATGCTTCACCTTAAATTCAAACATTAAATATAAATGCAAGCCTGATTGCAAAGTCAGCAAGCACATTTCAGAGTGTGTGTTAAAAGGGTGGTGCATGACAAAACTCTTCTCATGACTTTGGTCCCATCCTCAACTTTCCCAGGTTGCTAATTAATTATCATTACCAACCACTAAACCAACACACACACACCTCTAATTTTTTGTGAGATGTTTTGAAGAGAAGTTGAAAAGAATGATTTCAATGCCCAAGACACACATTTCTGAACTTACAGTAGCTTCCAGAACAAAAGGGTTACACAGACTCTCACACAGGTCTCTTTTAAGTAACAAATCATTACCCATGTAGACATCAGCTAATCACTGCTGTCCGTTGTTGTCAGTTCACTAGGCGAAACATTTTTCTTTTGCCAAATGATCCATTAATATTGAGGCATTAGGGTCTCTTTTTGTTATGATATAGGGCAGAAACTGTCCTCATTATATGATTTAGTCCAGTCAAATGTATTCAAATGCCACCTTTATTACCCTGGAGGTGCTTTGCATAAATTGAATAAATCCAACGGGTACTCTGCGAGAATCAAACATATCAAAGGTTTCCTGTCTTTGAAGTGGGGGTAGTCTTTAATTCCAAAACAGATTTCATGATAAATAAATACATTATTTATGAACAGTGCAGTAGTGGTGGTAGAAGAAGAGCAAAAAGACGACGAGGAAGAACAGGGGGAAAAAAAAAGAAAACAACGATAAAAATGCATAAAACATTTTTACGCAGCAGAAATGTCAACAGACGCAAAATGACACAGAGTGGCGCATGCCGACCAACTGTCTGATAAACAAACTGATTAGCATATGCACATTGGAGCATATGTTGTGCTCATTTGCTTACACAAAGTCTCAATCAAAATAATAGACCACACTTGAGACAAGTCATAAAAGTCTAGAAATATGTTGATGGGAATGATGAAGATGGAAACATTTCAATTATTTCATTTCTGACAATTACACTGACAATGTGACAACCTCAACAACCAGCATGCAGCCTGGTGACTAATTACCCTCAGGAAATTTATGGAAATGGGAATAAATAAAAACAAACCAACATGTTGACCAACTGCAGCACCGGTTCTCACATTTCTGTGTGTTGACACGTTGTCATAATAATAATAATAATTGTCACACATGATTTAACGTCTTAACATTAAATAGAATTTGTAAATGTGCAAAACATTAGATGCTGGTTTAACAGTAGGCCCTGTATTCGGTGTGTTTTCTTAACAATTCATGGCAGAGAAGCAGTGGTACCGCAGCAAAAGTACCAAATATGGTAAGATATGGACCATTGGAAGTGTCAGGGGTGGGCATTATTGTAGCCACGGGTGGAGGTGGGACTGGGGGTGGGGTAGTCAGGCCGCATTACTAACCTGCCTGAGAAAAGAATAAGCGTTTAACATGGCTGACAGATGGCATGGCCATAGAAGGTTTGCGTTTGCCTTTGAAGTGCTGCAGAAATCAGAGGCAAGGAGAGCTAGATTCTTTGAATAATTACACATTGGCTTATCTAAATTAGACTGTCAGGAGCACCTTGCACAAAAGATGGGTCGTTATTAGATTTTCAAATGTACCTGAATAGTTTTTCAGTCTTAATATTTCATTAGCACTACACTATATAAGAGTGATTAGGTATTTTTTTTGCATTGGCCAAAGGATTTCAGTCTTTCAGCTGCCTATGAACGTCTAATATGAGTAGGGTTGGGTACCGAAACGCGGTGCCAATGGGGCACCGGTTCCGACTTAACGGTAATAACAAGACCGAATAAGAACAAACATTTACTTGTTTCTCATTTCGGTACCCAACTTTTTTTTTTTTTCCCCAGAAGCATCGCTGCACAGGACGCTACTTTACCGTTAACTAGTAGCTGGATTAAAAACAATGGTTAAAATGCCAACAGCTTACGTTAAGCAGTGTAAAATGTGACTGTATTTCCCTGTAGAGGATTCCAACACCGGGACATACTGTAACAGTCTGCAGGCAGAAAAACACAGACGGTGCGTTCACTTTAAACATGCCAGCCTTGTGGTGCATTTTAAGTT
>NC_045738.1:2965471-3007114 GCF_008692095.1 Etheostoma spectabile | reverse complement strand
AAATACCCTTTTCCCATCTGGTGCTTGTTTTTGTTGTTTACCAGCAATTCCTACTGATGACATAAGTCATCGTATAAGTTACTGTTATTACATTATTAATCAATCATTTATTTTGGACCATGTGGCCTTGAAAATAAAAAGCCGTTATTCAATGTCGCCAAATGTTTTTTTGTGCTCTTTTTTATTATATACTGTACATTATGAATGTATTACATACACACACACACATATGTACACATATATATATTGGTTCAGGCCCCGGCACCATTTTAAAAGTATCAATTTAGCACAGATATTGGAAAAAACCCAAACAATACCCAGCCCTAAATATGAGTCATTTTAAAACATGTTGCAACACCTTCCTTTTCTGTATGATTTATTTTTAGATTTATGCACCTTCAAAACAAATTGAAAATCAGAATAAATGTGATTATGTAGACCTCGGCAGACAATTCCAGCTGTTTGCAACATTCTACTTAGTCTTAGTGTTATGAAACCCAGCCTGCTTGAAGCAACATGGTGATCTTTCACAGCTGACTTTTTTTTCTATCCTAAAAGGAACACAGAAAAACTACATTATAAATATTAAACAAAAAAGTAGATTGAATAAGGTGGAAGGATTAATCAATTAAACCTTTGAGCAAATAACCAAAGAGGAGCCCATTGGGGGTAAATAATCGAGGTTCTGCACCTACCCAAACGTTCATTTAACCTGTGAACCACAAGGTTATTTCTGTTAGAAATTACGTTAACACACACTTACATACGCGCACACACACACACTTAGACAAAACACACCAGCCTGGAGAAAGGATGATTTATGTGGGAAGATCCATCTTCATCATCTTGCCTCTCACCTTGGTCTCCATCAGTGTTAATTAAAGGAAGGTCAGTGTCACCCTCCCTGCTCCCCCCGACCAACCCTCTTTTACATAATAAATCACTCCAGACACACAAAGGGGGCTGTTGACACAAACAGAATGCTCCTAGCTAACTAGCTAACTGCAGTTCGTTGGGCTGAGGAGTCAATTGAAAGCCTGCCATAAATAATACTGAATGTCACAGTGTTGTGTCTTTGTCTGGGAACAAAGGATAGAAGACAAAGACAAGTTGTTCTGGGAACAAAAATAATCCATAATATATACAACATATACATGCATATAACGCATACAGAATCCCAAAAATATGTACAAAAACAAGGTATGGCTCTCTGATTTTGCTCGTTTCACTTTTTGTACACAATTTCTTATTCTGTTCGATTGAGGAAACTACATTTTTAGATGCTTTTCTCTGAGTTTTTTGAAAGAAAGGGAAAACCGTGGCGAGAAAGTATGTTCCAAAAATGTTGTGGTAGGTTGTGCCATTATGTCAACAAGTTTATCTAAAATCATCCGTGACTGAAAACAATAAAACCCCAAAGTAATCATTATGCGGGTGACCTGCTGCATATGTTTCCGTTCTTTATCCCGCCAGGACAGAATGTGAATGTGCAGCTGACTTAAAAGGAATATTCATTTGCATGAATAAACCACCTACCCCAAACAGTACAGTATTTTGTGTCAGAGTGCTTTGGTCAGCCCCATATTGTCTACATCATTACTTTCTTGGAATCAATTTTCCTCCCAAAAAGAAACAAGAAACATATGTTTTGTATGGTGTATAATTTCCTAGGTTTTCTAGGTTACTGTCAGACTTGCATAATCAGCGCTGCAGCGTTCCCCTCTTATCACAAACTAGCATGCATGGCCCTGCTGCTCTCTCCTCAGTCATCAAGCAATTGATGTAATTGAACCAGCCCTTTGCTGTCAAGCAAGCAGCGCAGCTCAATAGCATATGCTCTGAACACTCTGGACAATGAGAGCCACGCAGCCAGGCAGGAAGGCAGGCTGGCTCGTTGCTGTTCTGTCAATAAATTTCAATCCCACTAATTGTCTGGAATTCATTAACTGAGCCTTTGAGACAACATGGTCCCATGGAAAACAAAACAATATGAGAAAAAAGGCAAAGGAGGGGTTTTGATGATGTTTTGGGGTGTGTTGTGTACATTGTGAACTGTTGTTTTGCATCCTGTTGGTGGTGTTTGAGTGCATCCAGCAAATGAAGAGGGTACGCTCGGACTGTACTGCCCTTGTGAATGAAATTTGAGTTAGGGACAGTGGAATGTCTGCAAAAGACATTTCGCTGTATAGTGAAGTATTACAAAAAAAATCTGCTAATTGTGGTACATTTTACCTTTTAATTACCTAATGAATTAAGGGTTTCAAGAGATTTTTTAACAAATTGCCAGTCCATAAACCCTGCCCTCGACCCAGAAATAGTGCATTTGTGGCAAGCTATAGTGGTTTTATTACTTCTATAAAAGGTTTACTCAGATCTTTGTGTGATATTCTAAAATATATATTTTTTAAAGCATCTTAAAAAACCCTGTAATGGAATGCAATTTAAGAATTTCACCTACTAGTGACTGCAGCCAGCCCGCAATTGACTTGCAGCTGGTTTAAATTGTCACCCTGGTCATATTAAAGAGGAGGGATATGTTGAAGCCATTTTCCTCCACCGTCTAAAGTCACAACAACAAACAATAACTCCTTCCTCCTCTGTTTTCCTCCTCCATCTGATTAGGGCTGGCCTTGCTTTCTCAGAGTCCTTGTCGCCCTCCAACAAAGTCCTCAACGTCCCACGTATCTGCCTAAGTGACCGTCCAGGGGTCAAGGGTCAGCAGGAGCTGCCACTTCCCCTGTCACAGGAAACAAGCAGCAGAAAGGCGAAAGAGAGGAGAGGAGGGAGGGAGAGGTTGAGAGGAAGGAGGGAGGTGATATTCAAACCACAACAATGACAAGGAGGTGCCTGGAATTAGCTCTCTCTGTCTGTCTCTACCAACACATAACACACACACACACACACACACACACACACACTCTGGGCAGAGGTGTAGGATAGATAATAACGGTGAAAGAAAAATGGCTAAATAGGTGTTCACTGTGCAGGCCTAAAAATTAGGGGCCTTGGAAAAAAATGACAGTTTCTACTTATAATCCACCTGTATAAAGGTGTGGTCACATTCCAACACATTCACATGAGATCAGCCTCCACATATCCACAAAATGCAATAATATACACAACCACCCTTAGAAACAAACACACACACACATGCCCTCACACACATATAGGAATATAGGAGGGTCCCAGTGAGAGCAGGGTGTGTTATGGTTGAGTAAGCATGGAGCTCCTGCTGCTGTTGAGTCCCGTGCCGCTACTCAGGAGGGATCACTAGATCACATTATCAATCATACAATGCTGAACAACCACACATGCAGTATCTTAGTGTGTGGGTGTGTGTGTGTGTGGTGTGTGTGTGGTGTGGGTGTGTGTGTGTGTGTGTGTGTGTGTTGTGTGTGTGTGTGTGGAAGTGAGAGAGAGAGTGTTGTAACCGGCTCTCTTCTTTCTTTTAAGATTTTTGAGAAAACACCGGAATAGACCATGTACACCACATTACGAGGCATACTTTTTGTCTTATTATTGTTATGTTTACTTAAGTCCACATTATAAAAAATATCTGCTGTGTAACATCTAAAAGTCTTTTCCACAGATTTAATTTAAGACAGCACCGAAGCTTCCTCTAAGAGTTTTCTAAACACTTTAGCATTGTGGTGCAACAGTGCAACAACAGGGCCGTCACTATGCTAAAAACCTTCAACTTGGTGCAATGGTTACATTATATCCACAGAACCTCTGATTCTCTTAGTGGGTACCAAAACACTACTTAGAGTGGCGACACTGTCATCTGTTTATTCTTAAAAGAGCCAAATCGCGGTTCCATGAAATGAAAATAACTATTATCAAGAAGCTTCAGCATGTGCAGGATGCCACAGCAAAAAAAGCTCCTTTGTGAGACTATAAACTGCCATGTATGTGAGTGCAGTTAGAAAATTCTTTAAAATGCCGTGCATCTAGTTATTTTGAAGGCCAGCCTGTCTTTATGGTTGATGCTGGTGCATCGCCATGCTTCTCTCTTCCTCCCCCCCCCCCCCCTCCCGACAATCTTATTTGCCTTTGTTTTACACAGAGCGATCCAGTGGTAAGGCCAAAGCAGGATAGATATGGCGAGAAAGAAAAAGCGCTTGCGTGTGCAGGTACGAAAAAGAAACTTTAACACATGTGGTGGTATAATTTTTGAAATCAAAAGGTTTGCTCATATTTCTGTTACAACTGTAAAAAAAACATCCCGTCAAGAGGAAATGTGCCTAACCGTCCACATGTGTGCACAACATCTCAATAAATTACATCCCTTGAAATCTCTATGAGAAAACCAGAAACACAATGTTAAATATAGCAGGCAGTCAAGCCAGGAATAATATTAGTTGTGCAGGAGAAGCCTCTAGTTGGAGTTTCAGTCATGCTGATAAAGCATAGGTTCAATGGAAACATTACCTTTTAAATTATGTTTAGAATGAATTATATTTACATCATTAAATCAATTATTTCTTGCTGTAGCCTGATAGGTTTGGAAGTGCAAACATATATTTATGTTATTCCTGCTTCAGAAAATGTGTAGCACATGTGTATTTTACAGTTTTGGGAAATAAATTGCCCAATATTTTAAATTTTAAATCTATATACGCCTCAAACTATACTCTGCCGCAGTATTGACAAAGTTATGAGATTTTTCTTTTCATGAAAACCTGCAATCTTTTCTTTATTATTTTATCATATTTATGTTTAAGGTGAAATCTAAATTACTAACTTCTCCCACTACACTCTGATTAAGTTCATATGCATTTAGTGATGATACACTATTGAAATAATTCAAATTGAGGCATGTATGCCAACTAGGAAAGATAGCAATATATTGATTACAGTAATACATTTAATACACACCTCAACACACTTACGTAGTACTGAGAAAGTACAGGAGCCTCAAACTTAATTTTAACTTAACAATGTAACACATCCTTCTTTAATCTGTAGATTCTAAATAGGGAAATAAGACAAAACTTTTATATCATCCCCTTTGTTAGTACAGAGCAAAGTGTGTGCATGGCCTGTGTGTCTACCCAAAACCCTGAGACTGCACTGCCCTCAAATGGCACAATGAGGTCAATGCATACGTCTCTTTCATCCCATCCCTGCCTCTCCCGTTATAGCTCCTCCAGGACAAAGAAGCATTAATTAAGAAGCAACCATGAGCAGCCAAGGAGCATAAGGCACACAGACGACACACACAGACGAGACACACACACACACACACACACACACACACACACACACACACACACACACTCCTCCCTATTCTCCACAGCTTCTGATAACTGTGAAATTCACTCCCTCTGCACAAAGACATGGCCGGGGAGGAAAATTATTTCAGTAATAGAGCTAATGGGTTTAAGTGAGACTGGAGAGCAGCCAAGAGCGGCTAAAGAGAAGAGGAAGATGGGAAAGAGGAAGAAGACATAGCTGTGTGCACGGGCTGGAAGAAAGAGAAGAGAGCGAGTGGAAGAAAAACAGAAACGCAGAGTCTTTTGTATTGTTTCGTGATGATTGTTGAATAGCAGAAGGCAATGCTCATTTTCTCCTGACTGCCATGATACAGTTGCTGATAAGAGTCGCTCTGCGTGCACAATGGGAGGATTTGGAATGGTGGTTAATTTAATTGATAAAGCCAAACAATGGCACAATGCTTGCAGACCGATTACATTTATTTTTGTGTAATCACCATAGAGGGAGTTAAACAAAGCAAAGTGAGGCTTCCAGGCAATCTGCTATGATTCTGAATGCATTGTATCACTCTCATGAATAAATGTACACACAAACACAGATCTGTACTCAGACCAACATGGCCACTCAGTACGTCAGTAGGAATGTGTGAGATATTTCCCATCTCCTCTTTCTCACCAGGACCAAATCACACAGGCATTTATTTATGTATTCATACAAAGAGCATAACAGGTGTTTTATGACTTTTAAGTGATTCTGGCAATGTTGCCGTTTATAATTAAATCTGCAGCACTTAATAGCAATGTTGATTTACTTCACAAAAAGGTACATTATGATAATTGTCTCTTCATACAAGAATGTTAAGGTACCCTTAACTTTCAACAAATTATTTACAGTATTCACATTTGAAGTGTGCTTTTATTTCCAACATGTATCTGCAGGTCATTTAGGGACTATTTAGCCTGCATGTAATGGTGATGCAGATAATATGCCTGCAGAAATGCTGCATGAAGTTACCAATCACCACCCATTTGCAACTTCTCACACTATGGCTGACAGGACAATAGGTTAATCATATAAAATGCACATTAGGAATTGTTGGCTATTGTAAGAGTTTAACAGAAAAGTTAATTGTTTTTGTCATTCACACGACAAAGATAACCAGGTTAATGTAGTGAACATGTAATAAAAACACCACAATACTTAATAATTTGACAGTTTCTTGTAAACAATGTGGTGAAAAGTCAATCAGTCGCTCGTAGACTTCCTGTTAAGAAATGCAGGTGGGTGGTGAACAGGAAGAATCTTTTCCACAGGCACAAGGCAGTAGAAATAGAGTCAAAGCAGGGTTAAGAGCCTGAAATCTCAGCACCAGATAAAAATAATTGCCGAGTCATGGTTATTGACCAAACAATCCAAGCAAACTCCCACAAACACCGTGCTGGTGTCTATTGCACAACAGCATGTAATAAAGTAGTAATTGCACTTTAAATAACACATTTTTGTTTCACTATGCTGTATGCACTGTAGCTTTAATCCCCTTAATGATATAGTTTCTGGCCCTTAAACAATCCATCTGCAGATAAACAGCAGAAAGGGAGGGACCAAAGTAACAAAAAAAACTAAAGTTCTCCACTTGCATGAATGATGATGGTTGTGATAATTAAGCTACTGTAAAAAATAGCTATATCGTCTCAGTTTCGGACTTAAACTGGTCCTAATGTAATTGGTATTTGGTGGGATGCTTTCATTACATAAATAGCCTGTGTAGAAAGCAGCTACCCAGCAGCTGCTGACTGCTACATCAAGCATTAACTGTCACCTCAGCAGAGTCTGAGAGAGAGTGCGAGAGGGCCAAATGAAAGCCCTTTCCTCTCAGTTCCTCTTCTCTTTTCCATCCACCCAGCCAACCATCCCTGCGTTAAGTGAGGCGAGCGACAGAGATATGAATGTGATATTCCCTCTGG
This sequence comes from Etheostoma spectabile, assembly GCF_008692095.1. Lineage (NCBI taxonomy): Eukaryota > Metazoa > Chordata > Actinopteri > Perciformes > Percidae > Etheostoma > Etheostoma spectabile. The sequence goes on along the minus strand of NC_045738.1, from coordinate 2,999,933 downwards.
TATTTTTAACCGCTGTATTGAATTCGTATAAAACACTTAAGGCTCCTCGGCTTCTGCCTGATGGGAGCCTCTCACAGGGCTATCTACGAGAGTCTCTAGAGAGAGCTTCTCTCCTTCCATGAAAAATTCCTGTTTTCTCGCTTACACCATCTATCCCTCCCTACCTCCATCTTAACCACTTCTTCCTTTTGCTCTTTCATGTATATGGAGATTTCATGAGGAGACCTCCCACCCGCCGCTTATTCATAAAAAGCTAATGAAGTTGGCAGGAAAAGTCCATAAAAATCTCATTAGGTGTTCACCTCTTGAGATTGGTACTAATCAAACTTAGAAGCTCTCCTGAGGATTGGTGTAATGAGTAATAAGTAGCATGTCTTTGGAGAAAAATGTGCTAGTAGGATGTTTGGTCCATGTCATGTTTACAGCACAGTAAGACAATGAGTCTCCACGCTACATGGAAGTAACAACAAATAGTGAGAATTGACGATGATAGGGAAGTCAGTCAGTAGAGTCAGAATAGATTGAGTGGAGGGAGGGGGCAGATTTGCACCACTACAAACAAATAAAACATATTCATATTTCTACATGAACTATCACAATTTCGCATTCAACTTCCCATTTTGACATTGTATGGTCATTCATTGTCTTTGAATCTCACCATGAGGACCATTAATGAACCAAGTCAGAAAAAGGAAGTACGAAGCATATAAGGCTTTATTTATGAATAATGGAGAACCCTGAGAGACGCCTACACTGATCGAACACAACCTTATGAATTATACTTCGATGCGTCTTCATATTTATTTCTGGGCCCCGGCTATTTCTCATGCTTGAGCGAGGCTTATCACTTAACAATCAATTATTAACATGTGTCAGAATAAGGAGTGCTATTACAGGGATTGAGATGCATGTTGTACACTGGCCAGAACTGACAACACTTCTTGTACGCTCACTCCCCTGTCTGTTTAAAAAGCTAGGTTTTAGGTGGAAACTGAAATTTCTGGCTCTTAATTTGTGAATAATGCATCAGCCGGAATATGCATTATACTAAAAAGTATGAGTAAGTGGGAGTGTACATTAGAAAGGCTTATCACTCTACATGCTTGCTTTTTGCTATCATTTGCTGGAATATAATTAGATTTGATAGATACGGACAGCAATTATTCTGCTCTTTCAGTAATAAAAGTTCAAAGTTGTGTGTCTGTCATGATGATTAAACACCTAATATAATGTAAACAGTCTTCTAGAGAGTAAACAACATAAACTGCACAAGGTTCAAGGTTTAGTAATATGCACAATATAGTTTTAAATTCTTTAATTACATCAATTTAACACTGAAAACATAATGTATTCATCTACTTCCAATGTTAAGATTAAAACTGGATGCCCTCACAAGAATATTAATAAAGGCATGCAAGTCAGTCAAGAATACCATCATCACATCCTCATGTCCATCAACAATGGCACAGATGTAAGCAGTAGTAAACCTGAAGACCGTTAAACAAAGACCACATTCATTATGCAGACAGATCATTGCTCCATATTTTGTTAATTTGCATATATCACAATCTGGTCTATTTGTATGATAATCTGATGGTTGATGAAAACTGTGTTTGGGGTGGGTGTCTTAATGCAGGTTTTGAATATGCAATGTGTGTCCGACCTCACTGGGAAGAGGAGGCATGTAAGATTTATAAGTCGTCTGCAGCCTCCCAATTGACTGAAACAGGGGATCATTTAGATAATGCACCCCCCTTCCTAACAACTGCTTAGGGTCAAAAAGTACAAGAAGTCTGCGTTGACAGCTGAAGCTACTGAGAGGAAGAGGCAGTGTCCCAAAAAGTACGTTATTTTCTCAGTGTTCATCTTTGACGTAATTGTTTACTTTTGGCAGGTATTTGCCTGATCTGATGTCATATTTTTGAGTGTGTGACCTGAAGCCCAAGAAGGAAAAGAAGGAGGGAGGGAGAACCCTTACCTTTTTTTTTTTCCAATGGCAATCTGGGTATGGGAGATAACAGAGTGAAAAATGTTGGAAGCAATCCACTCTGCCTTGGAGTAAGACCTTTACGATTTCACCACTTCATTAGGAAGTGGCTAATCTCTCCACTCGAGAGGCCTGATAAGGACTCTGCGCTAATGCAGGGGGAGTCAAAGTTCAAACAGCCTTCGATGTTTTGATGCTTAACTTACTAAAGTTCCTGTATGTTCATTAGACAGCTTTATCAGGAAACTCTTCTCTTACATTCTCCAATACCCATCAAGATTGGAAGAGGTGGTGGTGGTGTTGGTGGTGGGTGGGGAGCGGCGCAGTCTGCAGCTGTGTGGAGATAACAGATAACAGGGATAGCGGGCTCTTCTAGAAGGAGGGATGGAGGGATGAAGTTGAGAGAGAAAGGGAGACGACTGGTCAGACCATCTTCTCCTCTGGAGTGCTCTCTCTATATCTTGATTGCACGTTTTTTTTGTGTGTATGTATGGCTGTGCAAGCAAATGTGGGTTTCCATGCATGTTTTTGTGTACAGGCCCCATTTGCATGCATCTGTGTGCGTGTGTGTGTGTGTGTGTGTGTGGCCTTGATGTCCTTATGCAGTCACATCTCCATCCACACGACAACAGCCCAGGCCCCTCCACTCATCAATTTTGCATTGCCATTTAAAAAAGCCTATCACAAGTTCCCCATCACATTCACATTGGCCCCTAGTGCACATAAAAAGGCCTATTTATACTGATCCCCTCTCCCTGAAATTGTTTTTCAAAGGGAAGATATTTTTTGTGCCCTTCTAGTATCAAAGGCTCGTCAGCACTCCAGAGAGTCAACCACATATATCAAAGTAACACAGGAGCAAGAGGACATATTGAAGAGAGTGAGCAAAAAAAATAAAAAAATAAATAAAGATAACATATTTAGCATGAACTACTTTGGGATGTTTGGATGCTCTTATTTTTGTTTACTCAATCTGAATTCTGTCACTTTGTGTCAGGCGACACCAGGGCTGCCTTTTAATTAGGTCTGACATGTTTCTCATCTTAGACTAACTTTACCGATGTACAAACATGCTGTTCACCCTTCACAGAGGAAGTTGTGAAAATATAGTACAAACTCCAGAGTGACTGAATCAAAGGTTACAAAATGTTCAGACATAGTGAAGTGGTGCGACGCATTTGAGTGCGCTTGATGCAGTTGTACTGGGAGATACCTCCAGAGCACAGGTGCGTTTAGCAAAGTCATGGCACCATACATCCTTTGGAAATACATTACAGGGTAGATTCAAACAGGGTCAGGGAGCACATGATTAGATGTTTAACCTTTTTTAAATTAAAGTGTTTTGTTAATCAGAAAAAAGGTTTAAGATAAAAAGGCCCCTTGGGTATTCTGTGGAAGATGCTGCAGTATTTTGGAGTATATGGGTTGCTGCTAGAAGATTTTTACTAAAGAGTTGGGTTCCCATTATTGGCATCATGAGGATGTTGTTAAAAATACCAAACTAAAACCATGCAATGTGTACAATGACATCCCAAAATCTGATGTCTGTTGGTTATAACCAGAGATGGGATTAACGAAGTACAATACTTCGTTACTGTACTCAAGTAATATTTTCTGATATTTTTACTTTCTTTACTATTTATTTTGGTGCGACCTTTTTACTTCTACTCCTTACATTTTACATAAATATCGGTACTTTCTACTCCTTACATTTTAAAAATTGGCTCGTTACTTTCGTTTTGTACAAGAGGTTATGTCGAAATAGCGCGGACACGCGGAAATAGCGCGGACACGCGGCCCACACCGCGAGCGGGTGCGCGCGCCACACGGAGAAAAAGTGGAGAAAAGAAAAAGAGAACAAGCTGTCCGAGGATCCCAGCTGAGATTGTGTTGTGCGTCTTGGAGAACTGTAAGTCGTATCACTCATGTTGTCAGTTCACTAAGCCTGTTACTGGTCTACAGTTCTTCACATTTAAAGTAAGTTAGCTAGTGGTTTGGTGTGTGTTCTTCACCTGTTAGCGTGTTGCACGTTGATATTAATCAACACTTTCACCAGCTTTTTTTCGCTATTTTTATATTTATTAAGAGAAGTTGTCTCCGTCCGTGTTTTAACAAACACACCTGGGGACTTTGAAACCAGATTCCCTTTAATCCATCCTAATCTAGTTCTCAATTTTCACATTATTTCACTGGAGTTATCCTTATTGTTGTTTACGTCATCAATACCATATTCAATCTAAACCGATGGGAATATATCTACTGTACGTTGCATTTGACGCACGACTAAGACAACTCAACAGATTCAGCATTCATTCACAGCAAATCATTGAGGCTTGATGGCGCTAACGTTAGCACATAGTAGTATGAGGGCGACATGATTGAAAAAGAAGAAAACAGCAAGACATTCCCATCATCCTCGGGCTTATCTGAGAGAGATGTTTGAGACAGTAGGCATCAAGAAGGACTCCTGGCCAATGTGCTGGGGAACTTCCTCATTAATGTCAGTTTGTTTATTCATATTTTAATCCTTTATTTTATTTCCAGAAGCCATATTTGAGCACACACCTACATGTAGATTAATTTACATGTCAAATTTACATACAAGGGGGAAAGATTAAAAATAGAAACTGGATCTGTGAATTCTCATAGAATCACAACTGAATTCATATCTTGCTAATGAGTCAGAATCTTATTAACCTGGAGTCCCAGTGTCTGTCATAATAATAATCATACATGTTATGTTTTAGGCCTATTGGCATACATCCATTTAAAATGTAGCCATTGCCATATAAAGACGTGTCCCCCATGTCCACTGAAGTCCCTCAGCGTCTCTCTAGTAACATCTGTCTGCTCCAGGTAGCTTTCGCAAGGCTACTTTTACTTTTATACTTTAAGTAAATTTCAAAGCCTGTACTTTGTTACTTTTACTTGAGTAAAGAAGTTTAATCAGTACTTCCACTTTTACCGGAGTATTTTTTAACACAAGTATCTGTACTTCTACTTAAGTACGGAAAGTGAGTACTTTTGCCATCTCTGTTTAATACACAGTAAAACAAGCACAACAGTACAACATGCACTATATTGATTGTTTTAAAAATATCTATTGCACATGTAATAGTATCTTTATACATCTGCAGGCTTACCTGTATCCTTTTATATCCGTATACGTAATTCAACACATCAGTTCTAACAGTGGACAGGCTGCCACTTGTATTACTGTTCCACAGAAGTACAGATGGGGGTTTTGTTGGACTTTATTACTTCACAGTCATTCACACAATACATCAAGTAACAAAGAGAATAAGTGAATATGTCTAAGATGTTTTATTCTGACATTTCTCTCTACCTACACAGACTGTACCTCAGTGTATCTGTGAGCAGATAACAAATGAGGGTGCCAACTGGGCCACAAAATGCCGCAGAGATAATCTGCTATCAGTGAGCCTCACTGATCCCAGGGAAAAGAAATAGGGCTTAGAGGGCGAAGTGTCAACACCTTAGATATCTGTACATACTTAGCCCTGGAATCAAAGCTAAGGTGGCAGGGCCTGCTCAATGCTTAGCCTCATATCTCCACAACAGTGATATCCCTGTGCTACAAACCAAAGTGTCTCTTGACTTTCAACCCTGGGAAGGCAGTAAGTGAGTGAGACAATCTACACAAGCAAAATGTCTCCGAAACACAATATATTCATGTTATTCAGAAAGTTTGAAAACCAAAAAAAAGAATTTTTCATCATTGTGCTGTTTTTTTTGTGTTTTTTTTGTTGTTGTTTTTTTTGTTAGATGTACAATCAAAGGATGTGGGTAGACTGATTAGACTTTTGTCCTGATGCTCTCTTTTCTCTGTGACCTTGTTGTTTTTGTTGTGGCCAAAATCTAGTGACACAAAACACAGGATGTTTTATACTTACAGCGAGCTTGAAAGGAACATAGATACTTTGCATAATTAGTTTCTAATTATGCATAGTTTGCTCACTGAAGTGCCTCACATGGGATAAGATCAGGAAAAACCTTTAACTTCATATCCACTTACAGAATAAAGGAAACATTTAACAAAAGACAGAAAGGATTGTGTGGTGGGAGAAATCCAATCCAACAGGCTTCTCCCATAATCCCAGTTCCCATTTTCTACAAATCATTTTTTTCCTATATGTTGTTGCAAAACATTTTCACAACCATTTTCATAGTTTTCAGCTTGATAATTTCCTTTTCACAACTTTTGCATCATTGCTCAGAGATAGGCAATTGGTGTAAGAGCTATCCAAAATAGTGTCTAAGCCCCCACAAACAACTCAGACTGACTACTAGTTGAACACAGTGTCACATTTAGTATAACAATTAAAATGTAATTTCACAAAAACATATGGGGTTAACGTATAGCATTGAACGTTGACACTTTTTGGATCTCTGACCTTTCAATGAGATCGGTATATTCCAACATTGCTGTCAACTGCATTTCTTTACACATCAATATAAAAATTATTGATATCTGTTTAAATTACACCTATATGGATAGATTGTTTTGAGTAGGAGTAGCCATTCCTTTTACCTAGGCAGCACCAGTGCCATCTTTTATCCGTCTGTACCATTTAGTTACACAGCACAATGTATTTGTGTATTTATACCCAATGCATTAATAAATTCAGCCTGGTCAAATGTTTAATTCCCTTGAGCTATGCCTCTGTGGTTCTTTTGTGAAGGCAAGAAACCATCATGGTATAAAAAGAGACTTATATAAATAATATGCCTCGTCTCCCATGAGCTTTGACGGTATTTAACTCCCAAGATTTTTTCCCCAAACCTAGCAGAGCCTTCATTATGAGTCATTAAATCCGCTTGCGACAGTATACCAAAGCAGACGGCTGGGTCTCCCATTACCCATCAACACAATATTTTCTCTAGTTTGCAAAGCAATAGAGCAGGCACCCTCTCCATGTAGGGAAACATAATTACCAATAGAATAGTCCACCCATCTCATATGTGTGTATACCTGTGTGCACAGTTTTTTTTTTTTGTTTTAGGAAAGTTTTTCAGTATATTAAACATGACTTTTCCTTTATCCAGCTTTCCTTTTTTTCCATTGATCTAAGCACAGTTACTTCCCAGAGAACCATATGAGTACAAAGCAGGGTTGAATCATCTGAAGGATAGCCTTGGTGTTGGATGGTACCACTCTCAACCCAACACAGACAGGCCCAACTGGCTTTATTACCCGGTGAACCTGAGCCGAATAAAGGAGACACAAAATATCAAATTGATGTGGGTTTTAAAACTCTCAGGTCATTGCAGAAGCACTAAAAAGGACAGTTATTCTATAATTTGCTTACACATCTCCCATGTTCCCACTTCTGCTCAATCTTAAACATTGTCTTAATAATAATTCATTACATTTATGTAGAACTTTAGACACTCAAAGCGTGTAGTGTGTGTGTGGGGGGGGGGGATTACTCTCTACCACCACCAATGTGTAGCACCTACCTGAGTGATGCATAGCAGCCTTGATACACCAGACACTCTCCAAACATCATCTTGGTAGCAACTCATGACTAAGGCATACATGTACATATACGTAATACAGATGTACAGCACATAATTTACAAGCATTCTTAGACAAACTCATTTACAGACACAAAAAAGGTACCCAAAAATACACACAGTGGGGAGAACAAGTATTTGATACACTGCTGATTTTGCAGGATTTCCACTTACAAAGCATTTAGAGGTCTGTAATTTGTATCATAGGTACACTTCAACTGTAAAAGACAGAATCTCACAAGTAAGCATTCCGGCTCTCACAGACCTGTTACTTTTTCTATAAGAAGCCCTCATGTTCTTCACTCATTACCTGTGTTAACTGCATCTGTTTGAACTTGTTACCTGTATAAAAGACACTTGTCCACACACTCAAACAGATTCCAACCTCTCCACAATGGTCACGACCAGAGAGCTGTGGAAGGACGTCAGGGGTAAAACTATAGACCTGCACAAGGCTGGAATGGGCTACAGGACAATAGGCAAGCAGCTTGGTGAGAGGGCAACAACTGTTGGCGCACTTATTAGAAGCACTTATTAGATGACTATCAATCTCCCTCGGTCTGGGACTCCATGCAAGATCTCACCTTGTGGGGCATCAACGATCAAAAGGAAAGTGAGGGATCAGACCAGAACTTCATGGCAGCACCAGGTCAATGACCTGAAGAGAGCTGGGACCACAGTCTCAAAGAAAACCATTAGTAACACATTACGCCGTCATGGATTAAAATCCTGCAGCGAACGCAAGGTCCCCCTGCTCAAGCCAGCGCATGTCCAGGCCATCGGAAGTTTGCCAATGACCATCTAAATGATCCAGAAGAGGAATAGGAGAAGGTTATTTGGTCTGATGAGACAAAAAATAGAGCTTTTTGGTCTAAACTACACTGTTTGGAGGAGGAAGAAGGATGAGTACAACCCCAAGAACAATATCCCAACCGTGAAGCCATGGAGGTGGAAACATCATTCTTTGGGGATGCTTTTCTGCAAAGGAGACAGGCCAACTGCACCGTATTGAGGGGAGGATGGATGGGGCCATGTATCGCGAGATCTTAGCCAACAACCTCCTTCCCTCAGTAAGAACATTGAAGATGGGTCGTGGCTGTGTCTTCCTGCACGACAATGACCCAAAACACACAGCTAGGGCAACTAAGGAGTGGCTGCGTAAGAAGCATCTCAAGATCCAAGAGTGGTCTGTCGAATCTCCAGACCTGAACCCAATAGAAAATCTTTGAAGGGAGCTGAAAGTCTGTATTGTCTAGCAACAGCCCCAAAACGTGAAGGATCTAGAGAAGGTCTGTACGGAGGAGTGGGCCAAAATCCCTGCTGCTGTGTGTGCAAACCTGGTCAAGAACTACAGGAAAAGTACGATCTCTGTAATTGCGAACAGGTTTCTGTACAAAATATTAAGTTCTGCTTTTCTGATGTTTGAAATGAAATGAATGTATGAAAAAAATGCTAATTAATTAAAAAAAATTCTACAACATGATTTTCTGGATTTTTGTTTTATATTCACATATTCACATTTTATATTCTCACAGTTAAAGTGTACTTATGATAAAATGACAAACCTCTACATGCTTTGTCTTACAAAGCATGTAGGAAACCTGCAAAATCAGCAATGTATCAAATACTTGTTCTCCCCACTGTACACAATACAGTATGTAACTTTATAAAAATGTGAGTTTAAGCATAATACACACACACACACACACACACACACACACACACACACCACAAATAAACACACCGCCACCTTCACACTCGTCCTCCACCACCTCCAAATTGCAGCCCAGCAGCTCAATCTTTCGAAGTTCTCTTAATCAAAGTGCAGCTGTGAGGCTAATCAAAGAGCCCTAAATAACTCCATCTCCCAACACAAGCCATAGGAGGATTAAAAATCCACTAGCCAGAACTGGGTTTCTTCGATCTAGGGGCCGCTAACGCCTAATGAGAACTCCCCAAAGCCCCAGATCACAGCTGAGCTACTGGGCGCAGCATGCTGAGGCCCCTCTTTAAATCCTAAAGAGATCCTATCAGGACCTGATGAAAATAGATATTGCCCTCTCTGAGTGTCAGATGATTAAAAGAATGGCAGAGGATTATAGAGTCCAGTTTAGATGTTAGTTTGGGGAGGGGGAAAAAAGAAACTCACCGTGCTCCTGTATTTGTGTGTGTCTTTTACATGGCATTAAGGCCCTTACAGATAAGAGTAGTCTGAGACCAAGGGTGACTGTGAAGGCAGCGCTCCATTATGTAGACTTAGAAGACCTACATTTGTTTACTTAGATCTTATAGGGATTAGAGAACTGTTTGCTGTGACTTCATGAAACACACTGGCCTTTTGTTCTACCATGAGGCTTGTTTAAGAGTTTAAGTATGTTTGTTTTTACTGAACTGCAATATCTACATAATAACAGTTTGCCCTGGACCTATGATAAGTGGATTATGACATTGGTATGCGTTGGACATCGGATAGCTTCAGTCATATGCTGTAACTATTTATTTGAGTCAGTCAGTCTGACACATCCAAATCTACTACATTGTCATATTTACTAATAGAGTTGTCTTTTGATACTTTAGATTCTGATAGATCAGAATTTCACCAAAAAGACAACATTGATTTAATATTCTTATCCTCATTCTTTAGTCTTAACGTAAACTGACCATATTTAAAAACGGTGCTCCGACACTAAGAAAGTAATAAAATTAATTCACATTGAAATACACACACAATCTAATAATTTAAAAATGACATTCTCTCATTATATACAATATGCACGAAGTGCATGGTGAAATTATTTGCTGAGCCATCAAACTGTCAGCACTCAGTTTGTCAAATTCCTCTTTTAATAAGTAATTGACATTGAAATCCCTAGCTACTGTACATAAAATAGTTTAGATGCACAGTGCAGGATATTTGCGTCATATGAAATGGTGTCAAATACAATTTCTTGTTCCTAGACAGCTTAAAATGTATGCCAATTGTTTTTAGCATGTCTAGCGGTTTTAAAAATTAGGGCTGCAAACAATGATTATTTCCATAGTCAATCTCTATTTTCTCTATTAAGGGATTACGTGTGTGTTTTATAAAAATGATCATCAAACGTCTCGTTTTGTTCACAACCCAAAAATATATTCAGTTTAATGCCATGGAGCAGTAAAGAAAAAAACAAGAAAAAAACATTTAAAAAAAGGTGCCCTGCCACACGTAGTTCATTACTTTAAGGTAATGTCTGAAGTTCTACCATGGACTAACATTTTTTGTGGAGTAAATGCCTTGGTTACCTTGTTTCAAGCCATTCTAGCGCGGTATAAAAAGCCTGCAGGAAGACCTAGCTCCATTTGTGCCAGTTCTCATTAATATTCAACGAGCTAAGCTGCTTGACTCTGATTGGCTAACAGCTAGCCATTGAGAGCTTGGCTATCAACATCCTTTACCTAACCCAACTGGGCCAGCTTATGAATATTAATGAGCTCAGGTATAATGACATCAGACTGACCAGCTTCTGTAATCGGCCTGATTTCTCCGCTGGTTTCTTTTCAGTGGCTAGAGCTGACGGAGGAGGTAGCAGTTCATTTTCACGACAAACACACAAAAATGCTGTTAAAAACGTTTTGTGTGGCATGGCACCTTTAAAAGGAGCTGAAATCAGATTTCTCATAAAATCAATTATCAAAAATAATTTGCGAATAATTTAACAGTTGACAACTAATTGATTGTTTAATTATTGCAGATCTAGTAACTACGAATATTTTTACAAACTTGTACTTTCATGAAAAAGTAACCTATGTGTAGTTTTCCATAACTATACACACGTATTTATATTATTTAAAAAAAAAATTTGGGCCATTTTAGGCCTTTATTTTTCAGAGGACAGATGAAGACATAAAAGGGGGGGGGAGGAATGACATGCAGCAAGGGGCCGCAGGTTGAAATTGAACTTGTGGCCACTGTGTCAAGGATTAAACCTCTATATATCCGCGCCTGCTCTACCAACTGTGCTAACCCGGCCACAATATATTATTAGAAATTTGACAATCAGTTGTTACCTTCTCTTTGCAGTAACACCCATGCTGGCATCCTATGGGCCTGTCGGTCTCTTCAGAGTGTATGCTCCAACTAGAGCAACACAGATCTGACAAGGTTGTGTGCACCTGTCATGTCCCACTCTCTTATAACTTTAACATGTTCATGTCTGGGCCTGGCAGGTCATTATAATAAATGAGGTTGGTTTAGTGGACAGCCATGCCTAGTTCCTCTTCCCTAATGGGAGCGAAGAAATCTGCAAACCAGTACTTTACATTGACTGATGCTGAAGGCTCAAAGAAACTAGTTAAAGTGGACAATTAGAGTATCGGGGGGTGGGGTATACCTCCCTGCCCAATCACATGAAATGTCCCTTGTTATTTCAATAATTCAGACAGCAGCTAATTTTTACAGCTCAACTGTGTCAAGGTAATGTGCGGCTCACATGTCCTAGATGTGTCACTTTGAACTTAGTCACTACAGCTTCTAAAGTGCCGCAGACAGGTTTCTGACAGGGGAGATGGTGTGGACTTTCAATTAAATCAAACATACGGAACAATTTTGAGAAGGAAGAAATGTAAGGGGAAGGGGCTTAAAAAAAGAAAAAAGATCTTGCATTGTTTGTTTTAACATCTTTGATGGTGCATTTCTGTATGCATTTACATTGGCTTGTCTCGGTTTCTTGATTTGACAGCAACCCTCCGCCAACAATATGTTGAATTGAACACAGAAGGCATAACTTGTATGAAATTCTCTCACCCCTTGTGGGGCCTATTCTGCCCTCAGTGCTTACACAGCTCAACAACAGACCTACACACATACCTTGATGCTTGAGTCTAAGGCTGTTAGACCCTCCACTCACATCTGAAGTGGCTTAGCACAAGTGCAAATCTCTCCAAACCAGACCCTGAGGACTCTATTTCATACTCCCAGCCCCTCTCTGCCTCTTCCTCTCCAATATGCCTGACCTAGACGTCTGCGCTCCTTTCATCCACATTCCCATGGAAACTCATTTAGCCTAGCTAGAGGGAGAAGGCAGCCCTGGGTTCAATTGGCTGGATTTACACTTGAGATATTATTCATTACATTAGCTGCCATGCTGATCTCTCACTCGGTTGTTCTCTCTCTCTCTCTCTCTCTCTCTCTCCATCTATCTCTCTCATTGTCTGGTGGCAGGCTTTTCAATATATTCCCTGTCTTAAAATTCATGGACTTCTCCTCAATACATACCTATATTGGGTTTTCTGCTATTGTTACCCACCCGGTCTCATCGCCACATGGAAATTGCATTCTTGAATGTCAAGAGCAATATTTTCAAGGACAAATTAAAGCGATGGCACAAAGCTGCTGCATAACAAAGTGAACTCGTCTGAGATGTATTTGAACAATTGTAACAATATGCAAATAAAGATATATCCTTTTTTTCTCTTAGAGAAAAAGAAATACAAAAATAAGAATAATTGAATTGTCAACGCTTGTTAAGACAATTCAACATGGTGTCCAGACAATGTAAAAGTGGGAGGATTTTTTATCTTCAAAAACCAATGTGTGGCTATCAGTCCCATGAAATGTAATGGCTAATTGTCCTTGCTACTGCAGATTTTATGGTCTTTAAGCTTAGTATATAATTGCTTGCATGAGCCTCCTTCCTGCAGTGAGCTGATCCATATGTGTGCATGTATGAGTGTGTTTGTGTAAATCAAAAGAATTGTATGATTATTCTTATTTAAATTATAGTCAATCCTTATCCTTTGTCCTTTGCCCATTCTCCACTAATATATTTGATTATGTGGCCTGTCTGTTTCAGAGATTCAGTATGTAGCATGTTAATGGACATTACATGACTGGAAATGAAGCTATTGCTCTAGAATAAGCATCAATATCTTCAGCAGCAAACAGCCTGGGGACAAGTAACGTCAGAGAGGTGGCGGACACTGATTAGCTTTATCTCTGACTCCAACTTTCACACATTAAAATGCACGTGTGTGCACTTAGACACATACTATCATGTACAATCACTCCCAACTATTCTTCACCATCTCCTGTCCCTGACATTATTGCTGTTGAGAGATCCCTTTTTTGTTTTCTGGTCAGCACATCTGTAGACACTTGCATTTCACATGTGGAAGATTATGTGTGTGTGTGTGTGTGTGTGTGTGTGTGTGTGTGTGTGTGTGTGTGTGTGTGTGTGTGTGTGTGTGTGTGTGTGTGTGTGTGTGTGTGTGTGTGTGTGTGTGTGTGCGTGTGTGTGTGTGTGTGTGTGTCAGAGTACACATACCTTTTATAATCTGTCATACAGTACCACACCTGCATGCAGGTGTGTCTCTGTCTTTGTGGTGCTTATATGTCTGAGTGTGCACATTCACATACTGTATGAGCACATGCCTCTTTGTCACAGAGAGAAGGGCGGGGGGCTATCCATCTTTTCCAGTCCATTTTTTGGAGATAATGACGGCCATTTCTTCTTCTCAGTGACTGATGACAGGCAGAACTAACCGCTAATGGCATGCCAGTGCTGGAGCGTGCCACTTATGTTATTTTTCCTGACAAGGCTCAGGGGAAGGCTTCATTTTTTTGACATTTGACCATGCAAATTCACTCCTGCTACATTATTCCACATTTACATCCATCTCTTACCCCTCCCACCTCGTCCTCTGCCTCAATCCACCATACCACACCCTACCTCTCACTCTTTCCCCTTCCTTCAGAATCTGCTAGTGGTTGCAGACAGTAAAAGCCAGGCTAATAAAGTGCCATGGAAAAAAAAAATCACTTAAATAGCAATAAAAAAAGACATTCTGAATAAAGAGCCCAACCTTTTCTATAAAAGTAGCTTTAGAATTTTTTCAAAGCAAATGAGGCGGTCAAACGGAAAAGTGCTAAATGCAAAGGGATGTGGTAAATATGAGCTGTTCAGAGTGCAGTCGAGATGAATATGAGCGCCACCAAATAATTCATTGTCACAGGAAATTTCAATTTGTGTCTCTGTAGCCTGTATTGTTCTTTTGTTCTTTGGTCTTTTAAATCTCAGGTTGTGACAAACGCTTGGGCTGTAGCTATGCATCACAAATGGACCTCATGATCTTGGAAACCACTCAGAGAATTTGCAAGATTTATTATCAAACTTTTAGAAAAGGTTGAATAATGAAGATACCTGGGGGGGAGTCATCGTTAGTCAGGTTAGAGCAGAAACAGCATGTTACAGTAAAACGGGCACATACAGTATAGAATAATGCACATGAGCAGAGACAGTCCAGAGTAACTGATTTAGATTACTGGTCGGAACACAGTTCTATCTTAATGCTCACTTCAAGTCAGCCCTTAGATTTGTATAGTGTAGCCTCAGATTCTTCATTTAGGAATGGGTAATTTAGCCGTAATGGACTCCTTTAAATTTAATTTTGAATTTTATTCTCCATCTTTGCAAACTTGATTTAATCTTTAAAAAATACTGTTCAAAATCCATAAAGGTTATGTTTTATGAGCTGATTTCACTAGTTGCATGACCAAACTACAGCCCGCACCTTCAGGAATCACACATCCACATTCAAAACCCCTTAGTTGACGAACATCAGGTGTGGTCCACTAATAAGGCGTTCATGTTTTTTTACCCCTTGCTGTTTTCATCTCATAAGTTAGCATTGCAATCAATCCCTTCTGATAAATTAAAGAGCTTTTGGGTGGTATTGTTTTTTCTCTGTGCGTGTATGTGCATATACGCAGGTTTACGTGTGTGCGCCTGCAGTCACAAATTATGTGTGTTTGTGCTTCCCCAGCCAGTGTGTGTGTGTGTGTGTGTGTGTGTGTGTGGGTGTGAGAGAGAGTGTGTGTGTGTGTGTGAGAGAGAGAAGCAGGGGGTTGATGGGTCTTGGTGGGTCAGTACACCTGCTGCGGCTACAAGCACTCTGGGACAGCTAATGTTCTCTGAGCTGACAGGAGTCTCCCCCACCACTTCAATGCCCAACCCTCCTCCCCTCTCCTTCCCCTTAGTTTGAGCTTAGATAGATTGCCCTTGTAACGGGGGCTAATAATGTGCCACAGAAGGCTTTTTTAATGGGGAGGACTTTCCAGGACACAGAAAAAAAAGACACACAGAGGAAGACATATGCATGGCATGCACATGAAGACAAGAACGGACACACATTGATGCACACGTGCATGCCTGTGAACTCACAAACTTAAACAAATGTGGACGTGCACACACATCTATGCACACACTCTACTTGTCGGCTTGT
This sequence comes from Etheostoma spectabile, assembly GCF_008692095.1. Classification (NCBI taxonomy): domain Eukaryota; kingdom Metazoa; phylum Chordata; class Actinopteri; order Perciformes; family Percidae; genus Etheostoma; species Etheostoma spectabile. The sequence goes on along the minus strand of NC_045738.1, from coordinate 2,984,149 downwards.
TTTACCACATTATTATGGCTGGCAGGGGGTCTCTGGCCCTCTGCTGTTCTCCAAAGGCAGCCTGTAATGTGTCAAGAGACAGAAAATGAGGAAGGAGGGAATAGAGGAAGGAAAAGAAAGCGTAAAAGGAGGAGGTAGACTGCCAGCTGACAATGAAATAAAGCCCATTAGAGAGAATAAAATAACAGAGGGAAGGAAGTGACAGCAGGCCTGTTACACACACAGCTTTACTGTCTTTAACTACTGTCAGCCCCACTGGGTGACAGCAGCTGCCATCTCTCGCACATACTGTACACACATAAAGACAGGCATAGACGCATTCACACACATGCACACAAAAATGAGCATTTGCACACACAAAGGTACTTGTAATCATGCACATGCAGACAGGCAAATAAAGAAACACAAGCGCACAGATTTGGTATAGATACAAATGCACATATCAAAACATTGAAATGCACACTGCAATTCAGACATTTGAGGGTTTGTCTTTTGTTGTGTTACAGTTGTGTTGGACAGGTAAAGTGGATTTTTTAATTGTCAGTACGTTCAAATGAATACTGAATGAATACTGCACATAACAAGCAGCCTTATACCCCTATGCTTTCAATATAATGATGCTTCAAAATAAAATTCAATATAAAAGAATAAATGAATCACTAGTTCATCTGACTTGTTCTTTTAACTTCACAAACTAACTAAACTTGAATACTGTTACACCATAGCATTCCAATAGGATTCCGTACTGAACAATAGATCTTGGTTATTTTCTTCAACCAGCCTTCTCTTCTTTTACCCAAGTTTTTGTGTTTTCTAAAATAACCATCAACAGCCCCTCAAAAAAACAGGCATGGACTTTCCGGCTCACGCATGGACAGCCTATTACACACATAGCAAATTATGTAACCTTCAACATGTTGCATTTTTACTTTCACACGGGGGAGCTGCACGACATGCCTGTCTTGACATCCTCTTCTTAAGTAACACTGAGACACACTCGGAGATGACACGTTAATGACATATCTTAAAGTTATTGTCCCTCCTCGCTGCATCTAAAGGCGATCACAGGACGAGCTGTTCTCATCAATCTATCCAAAAAAGTTATCAGGTTATCAGAGTTATCAGGTTGGAGGAGCTGCATGTGTCAACTCCTCCACAATTCTTAGAGTTCTGTTATTGTTATCAACAATGTTGTTATAATGGAATTGTGGCTAATGAATTTCAAACTTTTCCCTTTTTTTCTCCCCATAAAAACACTATTTCAGTGCAACACAACGTCATCTACATTTGGCTTTTTGCTAAACAGAAGAGTATTCTGCTAAATTCAAGTTCCTGAAAAATATTGCCGTTTTAGAGTAACCACTGTTCAACAGTGAAAAGTGTCTGAATTGCTATCAGCATGGTCCCTGAAATAGATGATTACAGTGATATGAGGATGGCCCTTTGGACATAATGTCATGTAAAGGCAGATTTCACTAATGTTCTTGTCACCATTCATTCAAATGTGTTTTAATGTGACATGAGGCTGACCTGTAAGGAAAAAATGGACTTTTAAATGATAAAGACAGAAGACTTGTAAAGCCAGGTCTCACTAATATTTTTAAATATTAATGTGTACCTCCATCAATGCATGAGCAAGGGATATTCTAATAGATACTTAATTATTCATACCCATAAGTAAAACCTGCTTACCTAGATTAGAACTACTCTGAAGGTTTATGGGGACAGGCTAATGTATGTAAAGGTTTTTGATGTACCTGTACATTAACTTTGACCTAAAGTATGGTCATGCTTATTTCATATTCACAGAACATACTTTTTTAGACTTTTACAGCATGATTTGCAACAGCTAAGCCACCTTGCATACTTTGGTAGGCACTGTACTGTAAATGTATGGTGAAAGCCAGTTTGTCAAACTGTCAAACCAATACATCAGTTTCATGAGAACGCCATGCCACTTCAACTGCACTGGCTAAAATAGTTGGAAATGAATGTGATCACTGTCACCTCTGTGACACACTCACCCAGACCGACCTTTCTTGCTTCACCACACGGTTGTTTTTCCTCAGCGGACACGTCTGGTTTGTTTCATCCTCCAGATCTGTAAGACCACTTGTGAGAAAGAATTAAATGCTAATCAGTTTTAGTCGCAGGCTGTTAATATTTAATTGAATAAACAAAACAGACACAAACAACTTAATGGGGAGTGTTATGATAATGTTTTGCATCTTCCCTTATTTAAAATTCTGTCATGAGAAATGTAATTATTGCTGACAGAATTAAGCAAATTCTAATTAAGTTGTGGCAGAAGACAAGAGTTGTGGAAGTAGGTTAAACATGGAACACTTTTCTTGAAGTTGTTTCCTCTTTTTAAGTTGCATTTCATCATCAGTTACAGAGTTTAGTATGTTACACATAAAGTGGATGTTATGTCTTTTTTGTATATCTGTACAGTAAGACACACAAACAGTAGGTATTTTTTAGTGTAATAAATATAATCCAGCCACCTTGCACTTGTCAGTTTAGCAAGAATAAGCATTTCCGCAGACATCCAGTTTTTTAACTTGTCTCTAAAACCCAGGGAGAGCCTTTTAACTCAAATTATTCTGTAGAGGTCAACAGTTGACTTCTAGATGATAGGATCAATGTTCAAGTCTGGTGTAACTACCTACCTTACTCTTTGACATGTATTAAGGCAACATTACGTACTTTACTCATCCAACAAAGAAAACCTAAATGCATCAGGTAAACAGGCTGGAAAAGCATTACAGTACAATTTTACACACCATTTTCCTTTCATTTCACACACATACCAATGGGTTTCCTACAAAATAAATACAATTTTCCTGCAGCAGTCATTAGCTGGAGACTAATTAAAAATAAAATGCAAAAAGATTCTTAAACATTTACATCTTTAAAAACAGCTTTAATATTGTGACACATCAATTGAGATTGCATAATTGAGGTTAGGAGGCATATGCTTTTTAGCCAAACTGTGTGAAAGCGTAAGTCAAGTTTTGCCACCATAATATTAGTCACTGACCAGTTTTAGCTCAAAGACAAAAAAATAATTACTAAGGTAAATGTTACCTGTATCCATTCAAGAATGCTTTGAGGGAGACAGACTACTACTTACCAAAGTAAGTCTGTTTTACGGCTTTATCCCACTTTATAATACTTGTCTTGTACCACGGGATTGTATTTCTGCTGTACTAGAAGTTGTATTTATTTACTTTTACATAAAGATGTAGGGATTTGTTGACTATAAGAAAAATATAGAGCAACAGATGTTCTTTCTTTTATGTCTCATGTGTCTGTGTTAAATGGCAGCTGTGACTTTTTTTCATGCAAATTTCCTTGCAAAAGTTAACTCTCTTCCTTTTTTTAAGGTAAAGGACATTCTCTGCGCAGTAGGAAGGTTACATAAAATACACAAGATGCTTGCAATGGTTTATGCCATTATGCAATGCCGTCACATGTCTTATGATATTGACAAATGCTTAACGCACGCACAGGGGCTTTAGTAAAAAGGTCAATTGTCCTAAAGTGCAACAATTGTTTTTGATTCTGTCCAACTTTATATTTTGAAGACAAAATCCTTTCATCTGACATCCATATATCCTTTCATTTGCTGTTCAAAGAAGCTTCAGTGGGATGCAGTCAATTAAAGTGTCAATTAAAGCGAATGCTCAAATATTCAGTGATCACTTGGTGAGAAAAGAGCAGTCGGTATTATTGAATTGGCCGCGACCGTATAAAGACTTCTGAAGGAAGCAAGCCCAGTAAGCCTGTGGAGAATCGGAGAGGCAGGTTCCACAAATAATGAAGTCTTCAGCTGTGGTGAGGAACACAACCGTGTGTGTGTGTGTGTGTGTGTGTGTGTGTAATGATCACAAATTGTATAATTAATTATGAACACGTCTGAATAGAGGAGAGATTTCAAGATACATGCAAAATGAGAGAGAAGAGAATGAGAAATAGAGAGATATAAAGATCATTCCTCCTTTTCAGTTGTTTCCATCTTAATAAAGCAGCAGGGTGAGAGATGAGCCTGCTGTGCCCTCCTGTGGCCACAGCAGTGAAATATTGCCTGTCCCATTTCTCTGTCGACACCTAACTGGAGTCTCTCTGACTTCTATTATCCTGTAATAGAAATGCATCATGGGGTTATATCAATGAGGGTGGTTTTAATGATATTTCTTTTTTTAAATCAGAAAAAAGGGTGATTGTAAAAAGAAATATATTCATCTGTGGTAATAAATCAGTCAAAATAGGGTGACTGACCTTTAAAAGATATGTGCTGTATGTGCATGTCTACTGCACATAATGCAATGACATCTTCACAGATGTTCTCCTCAAATAATGTGAAACATGGATAAAAACGACAATAGACAAAATGTAGAGATGATTTTTATGATTAAAACTAGCTTGTTTAGAAGATTAATTTCTAGATGACAAATTCCGACACACAATTAATGCAAATACAAAGAGTGTAACTACAGTGCATATAAGGCACAACAAAAAAGTCCTCTGAGTATTGTTGGATAAACAAAAAACACAATTAGGGAGAGGCTATCCCTTTAGTCCTTGCAGCTAATCTAATTGGTGCGAGCCTTATTAACAACAAATGTATAGTGTTGTTTAAAGATCATTAACAGTGTTCATCTTACAATTTATGAATGTATTTAAGTTGATATTATATAGTTAGTTTACATTTAGATTAACGTGTTTTATATTCCTTGTTTTGGTGGGGAGTTAGTCTCTGCAAGCTGGCAAAACAATGAGCAAAAAAAACAGTCACCAACCATATCAGTTTTAAAGTCTGTGAGACTAACAATCATCTATCCAGTCAGTCAGACGGTTGGCCAACAAGCCACCCAGACGTGCATCTGAGCAGTCAGTGAGAGTGACAGTCATTCCACCAACAAGTCAATCAGACACTCAGCTAATCCTTCAGTCAGTCAACAAGCCAGTCAGCTATCCAGCGAGCCTGCCACTCATCAGGTTAGCCAGTCAACATGCCAACACGTCTAACAGTCATTTAATTTGCTCCCTTGCAGCCTTCAAATAACCAGTCAGTCTCTCAGTCAGCCAGACAGGAAACCAGTTAACCTCTTTCTATGAGTCAACCAGTCCGTCAGTTTAACCAATGCCCTCTCTGTCAGTTTAGCACAGTATTTATTACATATGGCTGGAGAGCACACATGACCTTTCTCACTTCCAGTGTGAGGAGCCAAATCATTATTACTATGGTAACCGCAGGGCAGAGACACAACTGGGGATAAAGAAAGACTGAACCATTTAAGGACGGCCTTCTCACACAAACACATGTGCATTTATGCACAAGGACATGCATGCACACACAGAAACACACACACACACACACACACACACACAGACACAGACACAGACACAATAGTAGCTGACATGTGCCCATCTCCTCTGTTCTGCCCTTGGAGAATCTAAATGCTAAATGTATGTGCATATTTTTTCATAGCAAGAGACATATTAGAATTTTTCAAGCAACCCCCCCCCATCCCCTTCCGCTGTCTCCCATACGGAGGACATGAAAGAGTCTGAAGCGCATAATGCTGGAGGAATTAAGGGATTCCTTGGTGGCCCCGAGTACCAGGGGCCATCGTAATGACGAGAAGGCTTAAGCGCTTTGTATCCTCCCTTTACCCAGCTCTGTCTCTGCAGGCCTAGCGGTTTTCAGTTTCCATATTTGAGGGAATGTGTATCATTGAACATTCAGTAATAATCATCTGTTTTTTTTATTGTAAGAGGCACATATATTACAACACAGATATATTTGCTCTTTTGTTTGGAATGGGATGAGAGAGCAAAGAAGGATAAGCAGAAAAATGTGTCCTTGTCTTAAATCTTTTTTTCATAATTTTTGCTTCAAAGAATTCTTCATACAGAAAATAAGCTTTACTTTTTATATGTAAAAATAGACTGACATGCAAAAAGAGCAGACGGCCAAAAAGACACAATTTCCTTATTTTCCCCTGTGACTTTATGGCAGATGATCTCACTCTTCTCTTGTATCTCTTCTTCTCCAATGATGGCTATTGATCTGGGTCATAGGGAGCAGAGGGGAATTGATTTAGAAACTCTAGCCTGGTCAAAGGAGGGAGGGAATCCCACTAGACCTCTTGATTGGTGTTGTATGCTTCATATGGATCTCTTTCTCCATCAGGGGCCACTTACCATCTCACCACCACTGTCAAACATCATATCATAGACAGTCAGATGCTATCTTTCAATAATTTGAAATAAGTTAATTTAAGAACTTAAGCAGTAAATTGTGTTCCATTGTGTCCATGTCTTGCAATTCACAACGTAAAAAATGTTGAAATGATTAAGCATGGATAGACATGTCTCCAGGCAACGGTTTAACATGCTGGTGGAGGGCCTTTAACAGCAAATATCCACTAGAGGGAGAGATTGTACTGCTCATTGAGAAATAAATCTAACAATTTACAATCATTTCTTTGTGTAGAAAGTATTTAGAACTGATTAAATCAGTCAGGAAACCTGTGGCCTCATGTATAAAAGACTGCCGCATTCATGCCAGAAGATGGCGTACGGCCAAAACTTGAAAAGTACCTAAGCACAGAAATATTCACATGTATAAAACCGGTGTAGGCCAGGTCCTGCACACCTTTCCTTTATACATGACAATCAATGTAAAACTGAGGGCACATGGACAAGCCACTGACCCCGCCTTGTCACTTCTCTTAAATGAATACATCAATAAGTGGGTCATTGTTTGTCCAATCACAACAGGTAATCCCTCTGCAGACCAAAAAACAAAAACAAACTTGTTTGGAGGTTTGTCATTTCGGATGAGCAATAAAAGAAAATGCCCAGAGTGTCAAATGGTGACTGGGCGGTGAATGCACCAAACCAGGGCAGAAATAAAAATATTAAAATTAAAAAAATGTAACGGTCTAATGTCAAAGTGTAAATCAAGAGAGTAGTGGCAGCGCCACACCAGTTACTGAAAAAATGCATCTCAGTGGCAGTCCAAATTACTCACAATAAGCAGTTTTAACCAACCAATATAATACCATCAAGTAGTAAGTGTTAGTATGCTCAGAGAAGGGAGAGCCGACTCAGGAGGAGGAGAGGTCACTGAGGTCAGCGTCTCCACGGCAGGTGACAGTGGGCACAGATCTGGATGTAATAACAGAAAGTAAATAGGACTGCAGTACCAGAAATGTGTGGAGAATCAAGACAGTCAAGACCTGTGGCGGATGCAGAACGTGACAAATGGGTGGGCCTGGATTAAGTCCAGGTGGGCCCTGAATATAGGGTGTCCCAAAGTCAAAGCAGTTGTCCCGAATCCAGAAAAGATGAGGCTCTCTTTAAAAAAAGCTGTTATAGTTGCCAGACCCCAGTGTGCTGGGACCAGTGGTGTAGTCTAATGTATTGTAGTGGGTATACTGTACTGTACATGTATGGACTAGGATGGGGGGGCCATATCATAGTGGGAGGTCTGGTTGTCCGCCCCCAGAAAAATTTGAGCATCAAAGACTTAATTTCATGCATTCTGACACACTTTTATGAACCAATATACGGTGGAAATATCTTTTAGTTTAGTTTTATTAGCCCATGCGAAGAAAAAAAACATAATACTAAATATATCAAAATAACAATGCATGCAGTATGTCGTTACATGTCATTGGGCCTTTCTTAGTGGGTATACTGCATATACTTACGTTTCACGTAGACTACACCACTGTTAGAGAGAGTATACACAAGCTTCTTACACTGTGGCCGTTTTCAACATTGCTTATTGCATAGTGCAGACAACTGCGGTATGCAGTATGCATCATCTACCAAATATTATTCAAATATATAAAAAAAAAAAAAATTCAAATGTATTAGAGGTCGACTGACAGCTCTAATATACAGTTGGTTATAATTTATTTACAAGACTGTTAAGGGAGACGGGTATCTTTCTGCCCTGTCAGAAGCTGCTCTCCCTCTCCTCTCCCTGCTCCGTGGCCAGTGTGTGTGAGTGACAGTCCGGTCAGCGAGCTTGGTAGGTTACGCCTGCAATCTCTTGTGGAGAATTATTACTTCGAAAACCACAGGTTCCAGTTTATCTTATAATGGATATGTGTGTTGAGTTGTTATCTGGAAAATAAATGCCTCGTTGATAATTTTTTTTAAACTGCCCATATTTAAGCTCTACATGGCTGATTTCTCGCATCAAAAGGTCTCAGAAGTGAATTTAGTGATGAAATAGCAGACAAACAAAGTAAAAAGTTTCCAGTTGTTAACCACAACAGCAATCCATGGTTGTTTTTTGTTACAGCGCATTGCAAACCAACACACATAACTTTGAATTCCTGATTGGGCGGGCCAGCTGTCAATGTGGGCGGGCCCAGGCCGTCCAGGCCACAGCTCTGCGCTTGGTCCAGAGGGCCCAGTGTTTGGTGGACCGGGTCGGGTTCATTTCCTACACCTTGTTCACATAGCCTACCAATCATCCACGGGATCAATTATGCATCACATGAGTTTGTACACCCGACACAGCGTTGGTTCCTGGAAAAGATGGCTGTGTGCGTCCCGCTTCCTGTAAGCTCATACCTGCGAATGAAACAGTGTGAAAGATGAAAACAATATCCACATAAATGATCAACATTTATTATTAGCACATATAATTATGTATTTTCATAAACAACGGGGGGGACTTCCTTTGACACACTGAGCTCATCTCTCCTTTAGCTTTCCATTTGTGTGCATCCATGTCCCAGAAATGCTTGTTACTAACCTAGCTCTGGGGACTCATTCCCTAGAGACCCCATGTTATTTTTCCCCTAGCATTTTTCCTTGGATCAGGGAGGCTCCAAAACCATGGTTGCAGCTGTCGCCGTGGTCCTGCTACATGTCCTGCGATGCCCTGTTACATCCTGCTACGCTCTGCTGTCCCTTGTAATGCCGTGCAGTGCCTGCTCACCACTGCCGCTTGCCCTGGAGGGAACTACTAGAACTGTTGGGTCCTTGTAAATTCTAGAGTGTGGTCTAGACCTACTCTACCTGTAAAGTGTCTCGAAATAACTCGTTAGGAATTTATTCTATAAATAAAATTGAATTGAATAGATGAATGCCAGTAAGTGAAGTGGAAGCTTTATTTTATAATGTTTGGTGAGTTTTGGCATTTTCCACTTTTGGCATGTTACAGAGTCAGAAAGTACTTTGCGGACGGCCAGCACATTCTCACTTCTGCTTAAACGTAATGCGTGACGACCCCCTGATAAAAGAAATGCTTCTTAGCCTGACAGCAATAAGTAGTTTGGGGGTTTTGGCTTCTGGTTGTTTAGTTTAACTGGCAAGACTTCAATACGGTCTCAATACTACTGCCAAGGCCGCAGTTTGACATTTATTGTTGTATTGCTGTCCATACTTTGCTGATGTCTATTGTGTTTCTTTTGTCATGTAATATCTTTTTTCAGCCATTTTTGGTTTGTCACACTACACAGTTTTTACTCAGGTGCGATGTAATGTGTAACCTGGGTTATTTGACCTTTAAAAAGGATATTTATCTGAAGTGTTATGAAATAATAATAATCTATCTGCCCACTAGTGATGGCAAGTACTGCAAGCTTACTGTAGTGTGTCACGTCTGATTCATGTTTTGTGTTAGTTTTGGCATTGTTCCCTCTGAGGGGGAAACAGAACCTATGTCAAAGTGTCACATTCAGGCAAGACTTGTCTTGATCAAAGCTGGCAACCGCCTGGCCCAGATGGCTCTCACACACACACACACACACACACACACACACACACACACACACACACACACACACACACACACAAAACATGAAAGCACACAGTATTCACACAAAGACAGCAGGCATGGACATTAGCACACACTCCACCAAACACGCTCACGTGCAAGTACAAATAGGCACTGATAGATGCCTACTGTATAGGCCACAAACATCTGAATACACATGCGTAAATACACAGGTGAATACAGATGCATGCACACACACTAAAAGAGGAATACCTTTTGGGAGAAAAAAGGAAGAATCTCCTCATTGTTAATCATCTTTGTTGTGATCAATGTTAATTGAAAGAATGAGCTCTATAATATGGTTCCCTTCTGGGTCATCACTTGGCCTGGCACGATTTATAAAACACTGAATTACAAGCATTTTCTGAACTATAACTTTTAATAAAAGGTGGTAACCCCCCCTCACATCTTGTGGGGGACAATGTTTATTTGAAGACACAGATCTGTTGAGCTGCGGGTGTTTCGTCTTTTGTGAAACACGATTTTAGAGCAATAGATTGAGAAAACGGGGAAACAAAGAGGAAAGGGAGCAACTCACCTTTCTCTTGGATTGACCCATATTCTCATTGGCTCCAGGGTTACGCAGAGTTCAGTGACCGTTTACACAGTGTTAAGTGAACCTTGAAATCATCCAAGGTCTGTAATTTTTGCAGGCCTTACCCCCTCTCAGGTCTTGTGGGACATATGGCTGTAACTCCACCAGGCAATGCAAACATAGCCAAGGTCCAACTCCTACTGTTAAAATATTTTCCAACGGATCAGAAAATTTTGATCTAATGCAAGAGATATCTATACTAGTTTTCTCAACAATATGAGAGTTAAAAAGATTGTCAAATCAGTAGGTTTTTCATTTTTGTGTTGATCTAAGGGAGCTCCCAAATGTCGAGTCATGTAAAAACAAAATTCAAAGTTGAATGTGAAAGTAAAAAACAATTTGTGACAATGTAAAACATTTAGTTATCAGCAATTTGGTGGTGTAAGCAATGATTTATATGGTTCCTCCAATAAGTTTAAACAATTTCCATCACTTATTTTAAATATCAGACTTCCATATCTGCCATATGATAGTACAGAATTCTGTAGCTCTGTAAAAGGCACTTGCCTGGCATGTGGTGATTGGTGTACAAAATTGGAAGTGCAATTGTCTACATATCTCAAATTGTTATGACGTGAGAAAGATTGTGCTGATATCCGTTCTAAGGCTTATGTTTCTGTGGATGCAGCTTTATGTGCATCCACAGGGAGCCTTATGGTCTCCAGGGGGCTCTCAATGTAAGAACAACCCCTGACCAGCTGTTCACATGATCTATAGCAAAAATGGAAGGCATCCCCCCTGCAATTTTCACCTCATGTGTCACACACAGGAGAACGGTGCAGGGAAATCCCCCATTCAGCTCAAATTGTTTTTTTGGATTTATCCTGCTTCCTTATGGGAGTTTAATATTACCAACACATTAACATCCCCTGCCCACTGCGATGAATATAGTTTTGCTGCGAGGTGCCGCAGGAGAATAGATATTGCCCTGGCAATACCCAATCCCATTTACTGAAAAAAATACCCGTTGGTGTAATGAAACACATGTTTAACTACATGTTAAAAGTACACTTTGGAAAAATATAGGCTTTCAAAAGCCAGCAACCACTGTAAACATTATTCAGGAATAATTCATTCATAGCATTTACTGCAAGTGTTTTCACCCTCTAGTGGCCAAATGGTGTACAGCTACAATACTCTATACTCCCAAGGTTATCACAAATAAACACATAATAGCAAAAATGCAGTAAAATATGCACACACAAACTTAATATGTGAGCGATGATTGACTGGCCCTTATTTTGGCTCAAATATCAATATCGCATGATCAAGACTAGATTTAAATGCCAAGGTGTAAATGTTTTAACAGATACGTTTACAACAAGGCCATCTATCATGCATCATCACTAATCTGAAAATTGTACATGCATATATGCATACACTGTGCACGCTTGCATGACATCTTAGCCGGTGCCTGTCATTCATCTTGTCAGTCTTTTTTAACTAAAGCAGCTCTAATTAACCTACAATCACAGAATATTTTCTCATTTGAAAAGAAAATTACATTTTCAGGCATTGTGGAATGCAGCCTTGGCTCTACGTGTGTGTGTGTATGTGAGAGTGTGTGTGTGTGTGTGTGTGTGTGTGTGTGTGTGTGTGTGTGTGTGTTTGTGTGTGTGTGTGTATCCTACACTGTATAACTAAGTACAGAAAGAGAGGCTGTCAGTCTTCAAACATTTGGCACAGGCCTTAGATATGTTACCATCCTAATTAGGTTGATTGAAATGCACCCTTGGATTATCACGTAAAGATTTCCATTCATTAGACAGAGGTTGTTTGTTGTAAAATGAAAAACATGAAATGGGTTTCTTCCATCCTAGTTTCCATTCAGTCTCTCTACAGCACTGGGGGTAGAGAGACTGCGGACTTCTTTCACTAGTTAAGCCTTTTTCATGAAGAGGCAATGCAACTGTAGGGAAAGATCCATTAAAAAGGATACAATATAATGTAGCCCTACATTTATTAAATAAAAGTTGCCGTAACTTTTCCCGGGAGCTGCTAAAATTGACCCTGAAAAGTGAATACCACTTATAGTCTAGTTTTGACTTATTTTCTCACAGCAACAATTATAATACTATACATTTACATCATGTGGAAGTTTGTAATTTGTTATTTCCATCATTTTTATCCATCTACAGTGTAGAAATTATCGTTGATGAATCATGGGTGTACACGTGTGAGGAATATACAAACCCGGTGCCCAAAGACAACAGTAGATCGCCATGAAAGGTAACCAAATCTTAATGTTTCTGTATCATTTACGTAAATGGTAGCAAGGTTTGCTCTTTATTAGGTAAAACAAGAAGACAAGTTGCAAATGCTCAAACCTGCTGGTCAACAATGAAATAGAGCATAAAAACCTATTATTGTGCTAGATTTTACTTTAACAAGCATGTTTGCTGGCCTGTCAAATATGCGGAATCAAAATTTGGTGTAAAAATAGTGAAAGTGTTTATGTCGGCTTCCAACCAACCCCGAGGCCTGTGTTGTCCTTGCTCACAGTGTTGATGCCAGGTCAGTCTTTATTATACTTGCAACATGTGCTGCTGGCTCAAAAGAAAAAAGAAAACATCTTCCCTCAGGATATGGTGCTTCTTTATTTTACCCATTTAAAAAAAACTTTGAAATTAAACTGAGCTCAGGAACTCCAATCATTTTGGCATCAATCCGTAAATGTGATCACACCTCATTAACTATTGATTTTTAGTGAGTTTATGTTCAACTAAACAATTCTGAGGCACTGACATAATCGCTGGTGTATCCAAATTGAAGAGATATTCCAAACAACCTTGTTTCAAATAGTCAAGCACAAAGCCTTGACTATTAGTGAATGACTGAATCAAACAGTGCAAGCGCTTACCTCAGACATCCTTCCCTGATTTGTAATCATCTTAGTGTAATGATGTTTTTAATAATGACTAATGAACTATAACAGCTCTGCAAGTCACTGATTGAGTGGACATCTTTTATAGTGGAGGGTAAAGGGTGGGTACCTAAACAATGCAAGAGTGATTGACGAGATGTTTGGAATACCATTTGAGCCTAGTTGGTTTTCATCATCTCTCGGTTTCTTTGTTTTATACTCTTCTTTTTCTTCCCCTCTCTGGGTCACTGAATAACTTTCCATTGGAGTTCTCCGATTCCCCTTCCGGTCACACAAAAGCATGTTTTTCTCTATCACTCTGATGCCACCCACCAGGTCATCCAGTGATATACTCTCACTCAAACATGGGTGGATCTACCACTTTTCTCCAATCATCCCTCTCTCACAAGGCCACTTCCCACAGTACCTGCCAGTCACAGAGGTGCCTTTGCAATGACAATGCCCGCCTTTGTCTGATAGAAGTTTGTGGGCATTCATTAAATCTTACACAGGTGAGCACGCCCTGTGGCTGCCCATAGAAATAGATTTCCAACTCGGTACTGACTGAATTTGAAACAATGTTAGACTGACGGATTTTGTACCATGAGAAAGAGTCATAGCAGAAAATTTGCGTGCCCACCCGAGTGTCAGGTTTCCGTCACTACCAATTGGAGCTGGAGCCGATAAATACAGAGCGATCGGAGTGGAGGACAGTTTAAGTTAAGCAGCAAAGATAGCCAGTAGTTTTGTGCATCGTAATGGAAAGCTGTAGCAGTAAAATTTAACACCTGTTTACCGGCCTGTCCTTGACGTCAAATGTGACATACCAGTAAAAAAGACGAAGGCATATTTGTCTAATGGATATGGTAAAAGAAGACTAGTGCTTATTTTTAGCGGGTTTACCAGTGTTTCTTTTTATTTGCTTTTATTTTTCAGATAATAAACCCATAGCAAAAGAATTAGCAAAATAGCATTTGAAGTCTTATACAATTTTACTGAAGCCAGGTCTCACTTTCCAAGTGGAATCCGCGCTTGGACAAAAACATAAGAAAAAAGGATTTTAAAAAGTACAGACACGGGGTAGCATATTGTAAAACTAGTCTGTTTGTGGGTAAACATGATTTGTTCAAAAATCCTAATTGTATCTTGATAAAACAGAGGCAATGCAATAAAAAGGTTGGAAGTTAAATCACGGCATTTAGAGTAAAGCACAGTGGAAAAACAGACGTGAAGTTTCTGTTGATGCCATCTGATAAATCAATAATAGGCGGCTGCAGCTTTTAAGATCTTGGTTAAAAGGGACAAGGGTGTCTAGCTGATGTACAAATCCCCCACTGTTCCATAGCCACCAATCATCTCTTAAAACATCTCAAATTATTATCTATGGTTTTGCACTAACTTGACATCTTACACATCTTGGAGAGAAATCTCCATGCCTGATAAATCAAACCCCTGAGCATCAACAGGAACAAGGAGACCTTGAGAAGGCACCTGTTAAGACAAAGGATTCCTTTTGATAACAGTCGAGTGGCTTTAGTCGTCACAACAGCTGTCTTTGTCCAAACCTATTCACATGGCTCTGTTCTTTTTCCAAATAGCAAAAAAAAATGTAATGGGCAAATTCAGACACTTGCTAAAAACAACTGGTGAGAAAATGAACGTCATTTGGTAAGTGAAGTGTGACTCAAGTATATACATCATAGAGAAACCCATTCATGTCTCAGTAAATCAGTCGAACTGATGTCCGTATCAAATCCCACAATCCAGGATGGAAGAAAAGTCACTTTGTAGTGACAACTGGGCTCTTGAAAAAGACTGACATAATACAGGATGCTTCAGGAAAAAGGGAAATAATGGTAAATCAATGATCTCACTGCTCTATTTTCTCATTACGTCAAATCATGGGCATAATAAGTAAAATTGGTACATAAATACAGCCTTTTACCCCTTGGCTCATGTATATCCTGGAACAAAATGGATTATGCTTGTCCACATTGAATATTGATCACATAATAGAATATCTGCCAAAGTATATCACATTGTTCCTGTGAGTATGAACAATAAAACTATGTGTGTATATACTGTATATGCATATATGTAACATGCAGTAATTATTTGGAGATTAAGTCTTGCAACATGTAAACTTCCTCTAGGTACTTAAATGACGACAGGTTGTGCTGTGCAGATTCAGCGAATAACCAGCTTCTTTCTTTGTGAAAACTCATTTGTTGGAGTCATAACATGGCAACTGTACACTTTTAAGATCAGTATTGCATAACAGTATATAGTATGGGTATGTAAGACAAAATGAGCGTCACCAGAAATTAGTACATCAGTTCTTTGTTGACCTCTATTTGCCGTTAGCTTGGTCTACATTCTGTACAGTCATATGCTCATGACAAACCTATATCAGACTCCAAATTGGACTGGATGAGCGCTAACGTGCCGCTGCTGCCACGTAATCAGGGCAGCTGCTACCAAGGGAGTCTGTTTCCAATGAAAGGGATTAGTGAAAACCAGTTGTCAGTGGATAAATGAGAGCCATGGGAGCAAAAGGGTCTCCATTTTTTGTGAAGAACTGTGCTCTAAGTCCACATATGGGCTTACTATTTGTTTGTTTTTTGTAATCAAACTTGACATTCCGTCTTACTTTTAGGCCTAATGCTGGAACAAATGTCAAAAAAGTCCCAATTTCACAACAATTACAGTGTGCTTCAAAAGTGAAGACATCTAATCCTCCTAAACAGTATGCAGGTGTTTTAAAAACCTAAAAAAAAAAAAAAGAAACAGATCAGAACCATGTCAATGACAATACCTGTGCTGTAGTGCACACTGTTAAAATGCAACATCGCATGCTCACAGAATCTCGGAAGCAACAAAACAGTTGGTCCATTAGCATTGCTCACACAGGTGAAAACTCATCTATTTGAAAATCTGACTGCAACCAATGAGATGGCATGGAATCAATAATTCATTTGGGAAAGACAAAAAACGTCTCTTTGATCAAGAGGTCAAACATTACTACCTCGGTCAAGAAGTTTGTCAATTAGATACTTAACTTTGCCCATAGATTCTACTTTGTAGTGGGGCATTCTAGCATCACTGATGTGCCACAGACCTAAACACTGGACAGATTTCTTCTCAGTGTCTTTTTCACCCTCCCCCTTTTCCCACCCATGTTAAAAGGTTTCATTTTTCTCCACTTCTCACATTGCTGAATCTGCAGGCTTCCTTTATGTGCAATCTGCAGCGAAAGGCTTGTCATGCCAAGAGACTAATGGTCTGCCATTTTCAAATAATAGGCTTTTAGTTGTCTCAGCTACATGGACAGAGTGACAACTACTTGGGGACTGCCCACACAAAATGCTCTGCCTTTCTCACAAGGAAAGGCTTGTGAGAGAGCAAATTGTTTGGGAACTGCTTTGGTTCCCTGGGTCTTGTCTGGTTTTACTCTGGGTTTATGTTTGCATTATGTCACCTCAAGTTAATACAAAATGTCATTAGACTTATGTCAACACAAACATTACTGTAAATCCAACAATTTAGACCTGACACACACGGATTAAATGTTGAAGTATTTCTATCAATTATTGTTTAAGGCTTCTTGATTGAGACACTCCTGGATAGTGCATACGAGTGGCTGAAAAAAGCAATCTCTTAATGCTGAGATTGACAACATTTGTATATTCAACAAAACCTGACAACTCCATTGATGTTAAAAAGGCTGAAGAGTAACATTAATGCAAGACAATACCAAAGGTGCCTTCATGGTTCACCAGACTGGTGATTCAGAACCCCCAAAGCTTGTGAAACTGTGGATTTTGGTTGGACTTGCCACAACAATTTAGTTGACGTATTTTGTATGTTAGAGTGACTGATGTTCAGATGAATTGATAGGATGGTAACCATTACAGATATAGGTAGCCACAGTGGCCAAAACAAACAACACAGACATGAAGGAAATCAAAATCTTGATTTGATTTTTCTAAACTAATTAGTGAGACATGGATGGATAGATAACCATGACATGGCAGCCATGATAGATAGAGAAAAAAGATGGATAGAGAGAGCAGAAAATAAAGAGACTAAGGGATGGATGGCGGCTATATCTAGATAGACAGTCATGGCACGGCGGCCATGATAGATATGTAGGCAAAGCAACCAAACAAAAATACAAAACATCAAGATAATCCACATTACAATTATCCTTCACACTAAATGGAACGAGAAATGAAAGACAGATCAATAGATGGGGGACAGATGAAAGGATGAAGGCTTGATAGAGAGTCATGGTGCAACAGCTATGATGATAGATGACTATATGATGACAGCTATGAGGATTACGCTGACTCTTGGAAGAGATGAGGGACAGATGGAGTTGAGGGATAGATACGAAGATGAGGGATGGATAGAAACAGTCATGGCATGGCGGCCATTGTAGATAATCGAAGAGATAGATATGTATGCACGTCAGCCAGGAAAAATAAATCAGACTCAAAGACAATTAAAATTTCTCTTAGTTTTTTTAGACCTTCCTAGGGTGGTGGTAGCTCAGTCTGTAAGGACGTTGTGTGGGAACAGTAGAAGGGCCGGGTCTGGTAGCTTGAGGTGCCAGGACACCTCACAGGCACTGTCTAAGTGCCCTTGAACACCAAAAGCCTAACTGCCTGGAGCCCTGTATATGTGGCAGTACCATTACCCCGACATCTCTCTACAACTAATGCATGTCTATAGCTTGTATGTGCATGTGGGCATTTAAGGCCTATGTCTGTATAATAAATAGTGTAAAGATTTAATTTCCCTAAAAGGATTAAGTAAATTAAAACATTAATGGACAGATGTGTATCTACCCTAACAGATGAAAGATGTTCATGACACAGCGGCCATGATCCATAGAGAGATAAATAGAGATATGTGGCATAGATTACAATTTGGTAGAGATAATGAGACGAGGGACAGATAGAGTTGAGGGAAAAACCAAAAGATGAGGTGTAGATAGAAACAAGGATACGTATGTAGAGATGGTCATGGCACGGCGGCCATCATAGATAATCAAGTAGATAGGTAGGCACGGCGGCCAGCCAAAACACATCACTATTTTAAAGACAATTAAAATGGCACTTACTTTTTGTAGATCTTCCTGGGGCGACGGTACCTCACTCGGTAGAGATGTTGTGTGAATCTGAGAGTTGCCAGTTCAAGTCCAGCGCGGACCACCTTACTGACTGTGGTCTGGTAGCTTGAGGTTGAACACCAAAAGCTTAACTGCTTGGAGACCTGAATATGTGGCAGTCCCATTACACAGATATCTCTCTACAACTAATGCATTGTCTATAGGTTCTGTGTGTGTGTGTGTGTTTGTGTATAATGACCACTAGTGTAAACATTTAATTTCCTTAAAAGAGG
>NC_045738.1:2952294-2965461 GCF_008692095.1 Etheostoma spectabile | reverse complement strand
TAAAAAAAATGTATGGGACCAATATTGATCTACCCTAATTAAAACAGAGATACAGTAGATCAAAAAGATATTCATGACACAGCGGCCATGATTCATGGAGAAATAAATAGAGATATGAATAGAGATATTAGGCATAGATAGAAAGATTAGGGATAGACACAAGAATGAGGGTTAGATAAAAACTTGGACGAGAAAGAGACAAGGACGGATAGTATGGAGGATAGATAGAAACAGTCATGGCACGGCGGCCATCATAGAAAATCAAATAGGTAAGCACGGCGGCCAGCCAAAACACATCACAGCTTTAAAAGACAATTAAAATGGCACTTACTTTTTGATGATCTTCCTGGGGCGACGGTACCTCACTGGGTAGAGATGTGTGAATCCAAGAGTTGGCAGTTCAACTAACGAATTGTCTGCAGGTTCTGTGTTTGCACTTGCTTATTTCAGGCCTGTGTGTTTAATGAAAAGTAATAGTGTAAAGATAAATTTCCCTGAAAGTAGGATAATGTAAATGAAAATGTTACTGGACCAATGTTGATCCACCCCAATTAGACACAGATAGATTAAAGATACTGATGACAGCGGCCATGATACAGAGATAAATAGAGATATGGATAGTAATATGAGGGATAGATAGAAAGATGAGGGCTAGATAGCCACCTCCGCTAGACAGTGGGATGGTCATGTCTCTCTCTCTCTCTCTCTCTCTCTCTCTCATAGCCCACCTCCGCTAGACAGTGGGATGGTCATCTCCTCTCTCTCTCTCTCTCTCTCTCTCTCTCTCTCTCTCTCTCTCATAGCCACCTCCGCTAGACAGTGGGATGGTCCATCTCTCTCTCTCTCTCACTCTGCTCATAGCCACCTCCGTAGACAGTGGGATGGTTCATGTCTCCTCTCTCTCATAGCCACCCCGCTAGACAGTGGGATGGTCATGTCTCCTCTCTCTCTCTCTCTCTCTCTCTCTCTCTCCTCCTCTCCTCTCTCTCTCTCTCTCTCTCTCTCTCCATAGCCCCTCCGCTGGACAGTGGGATGTCATGTCTCTCTCTCTCTCTCTCTCTCTCACTCTCTCATAGCCCCCTCCGCTAGACAGTGGGATGGTCATTCTCTCTCTCTCTCATAGCCACCTCCGCTAGACAGTGGGATGGTCATCGCACTCTCTCTTTTCCTTGTTCTCCTCCCTCTCTCTTGTCTTTCTATCCCTCCTCTCCTCCTCTCTTCCCTCTCTCTACTCTCCTCTTTTCCTCTCTCTCTCCTCTCTCTCTCTCTACTTCTCTCTCATAAGCCACCTCCGCTAGACAGTGGGATGGTCATGTCTCTCTCTCCTCTCACTCTCGCATGGCCACCTCTGCTAGACAGTGGATGGTCATGTCTCTCTCCCTCTCTCTCCTCTTCTCTCTCTCTCTCTCTCTATATCCACCTCCGTCTAGACAGTGGATGGTCTCTCTCTCATCCTCACTCTCTCATAGCCACCTCCGTAGACAGTGGGAGGTCATGTCCTCTCTCTCTCCTCTCTCTCTCTCTCATCTCTCTCTTCCTCTCTCTCTCTCTCTCTCTCTTTTAGTGCTGGGGGACACACTGAGCTCCTCTCTCTCTATCTTCACTCCATTTGTGTGCATCCATGTCCCGAAAAGCTTGTTACTAACCTAGCTCCGGGAGTCATTCCCCGGAGTCCTTATGTTCTTTCCCCCAGCATGTTTCCTCGATCAGGGAGGCGCCAAAAATCAGGGTAGCAGCTGTCCATGGTCCCGCTACATGTCCTGCGATGCCATGTTACATCCTGCTACGCTCTGCGGTGCCAGCTATGCCTGCTGTGCCTTGTAACGCCCACAGTGCCCTGCTATGCTACAAAGAACTACTACAAACAAACTCTTCATTCTAATCCCAACCGGTCGTCAGACACCGCCTCCCAAGAGCCTGGGTCTGACCGAGGTTTCTGCCTAAAAGGAAGTTTTTCCTCGCCACTGTCGCACTGTCGCACTGTTGCTTGCTCTGGAGGAAAAAACTGGAACTGTTGGGTCCTTGTGGATTCTGGAGTGTGGTCTAGACCTGCTCTATCTGTGAAGTGTCTTGAGATAACTCTTGTTGTGATTTGATACTATAAATAAAATTGAATTGAATTGAATTAAATAGATACAAGTATGACGTTAGAGAATTGGAAGACATAAAGTGATGAGGGACAGATAGAGAGATGAGGTTATAGAAAGATAGTCATGGCGCGGCAGCCAACATAGATAATCCAAGAGATAGATAGGTAGACACGGCGGCCAGCCAAAAACACATCACAGCTTTAAAATACAATTAAAATGACACTTTTGGTAGATCTTCCTGGGGCGACGGTACCTCAGTCAGTAGAGATGTTGTGTGAATCCGAGAGTTGCCAGTTCAAGTCCAGCACGGACCACCTTACTGACTGCGGTCTGGTAGCTTGAAGTGCCAGTACACCTCCTAGGCACTGTCTATGTGCCCTTGAACACCAAAAGCCTAACTGATTGGAGCACTGAATATGTGCCAGTCCCATTACTCTAACATCTCTCTACAACTAACACATGTCTATAGTCTGTTTAAATGTGTGTATTTAAGGCCTATGTGTGTATAATAAAGTGTAAAAATGTAATTTCCTTAAAAGAGGGATTAATTAAATTAAAATGTTAATGGACAGATATTGATCAATCCTAATTAGACACAGATAGATAAAAGATATACATGACACAGCCACCATGCTCTGTATAGAGATAAATAGCGATATGGACAGATATGAAGGATAGAGTTGGATTTGGAAGAGATAAAGAGACGAAGGACAGATAGAGTTGAAGGACAGACAAAAGGATGAGGTATAGATAGAAACATTGAGGATACGTATAGAGAGACAGTCATGGCACGGCGGCCATCATAGATAATCAAAAATACAGCTAGGTAGGCACAGCGTCCAGCCAAAACACATCACAGCTTTAAAGACAATGAAAATTATACTCACTTTTTGTAGATCTTCCTGGGGCGACGGTACCTCAGTTGGTAGAGATTTTGTGTCGGAATCCGAGAGTTGCCAGTTCAAGTCCAGCACAGACCACCTTACTGACTGTGGTCTGGTAGCTTGAGGTGCCAATACACCTCCTAGGCACTGTCTATGTGCCATGGAACACCAAAAGCCTAACTGATTGGAGCACTGAATGTGTGGCAGTCCCATTACCCTGTATAATAATGGTGTAAATAATTTCCCTAACAGAGGAATTAAGTAAATTAAAATCTTAATGGACAAATATTGTTCTACCCTAATTAGACAGGTATTCACGACACAGCGGCCATGATACCTGGAGAGATAAAGAAAGATGTGAATAGAGATATTAGTTAGAGATAGAAAGATTAAGGACAGATAAAAGTATGAGGGTTAGATTGAAATTTGGAAGAGACAGAGAGATGAGGGAGAGATGGTATGAGGGACAGATGGAAAGATCAGGAATAGATAGAAAGATAGTCATAGCACGGCGGCCATCATAGATAATCCAAGAGATAGATAGGTAGGCACGGCGGCCAGCCAAAACACATCACAGCTTTAAAATACATTTAAAATGGCACTTACTTTTTGTAGATCTTCCTGGGGCGACGGTACCTCACTGGGTAGAGATGTGTGAATCTGAGAGTTGCCAGTTCAAGTCCAGCACGGACCACCTTACTGACTGTGGTCTGGTAGCTTGAGGTGCCAGTACACCTCCTAGGCACTGTCTATGTGCCCTGGAACACCAAAAACTGCCTGGAGCCCTGAATATTCGGCAGTCACATTACACTGACATCTCTCTACAACTAACGCTTGTCTATAGTTTGTGTGTGCGCATGTGTGTATTTAAGGCCTATGTGTATATAATAAATAGTGTAAAAGATTTAATTTCCCTGAAAGAGGGACTGAGTAAATTAAAATATTTAAGGACAGATATTGATCTACCTACCACCTGGGCTAGATGGGCTACACCTGGAACCAGTTAGAGAAAATGGCCAAGGACAGAGGACACTGGAGAGCTGTTGTTGTTGTTGTTGTTGGCGGCCCATACCCTGGTAGGGGTGACGGGCAGTAAGTAAGTAAATAAAATTGATCTACCCTAATTTGACAAAGATAGATAAGATATTCACGACACTGCGGCCATGATCCAAAGAGAATAGAGATATGGATAGAGATATGAGGGATAGATTGCGATTTGGAGGAGATAAAGAGACGAGGGACAGACTGAGTTGAGGGATAGATAAAAGGTATATATAGAAACATTAAGGATATGTAGAGAGAGATAGTCTTGGCACGGCGGCCATCATAGATAATCAAATAGGTAGGCAGGGCGGCCAGCCAAAAACACATCACAGCTTTAAAGACAATTAAAAGGGCACTTACTTTTTGTAGATCTTTGGGGGGGGTGACGGTTGCTCAGTCTGTAGAGATTTTGTGTTGGAACCGGAGGGTGTCCGTTAAAGTCCATCACGGGCCATTCTACATAGTGTGGCCTTGTCGCTCGAGAGGTGCCAGTGCACCTCTTGGGCACTGTCTATGTGCCCTTGAGCAAGCCGCTGAAAGCTTATCTGCTTGGAGCTCTGAATACGTGGCAGTGCTTTTACTCTGGCATCTTTCTACAACTAATGCATGTCTACAGGTCCTGTCTATTTTAAGCCAATGAGTGTTTGTAATGAACATTTATAGAGTGTAAACATCTAATTTCCCCAATGAGGGATTACTACAGTTAATAAAAATGTTATGGCTCAATATTGATCTAAGCTGATTAGTTAGATGAAAGATATTCATGGCACGGCAGCCATGATACATATTGAGATTGAGAGATGAATAGAGTCATAACGGATGGAGAAAGATAGCAAAGGCACGGCGGCCATGATAAATAAGAGATAGATAGGTAGGCACGGCGGCCATGATAAACAAGAGATAGATAGGTAGGCACGGCGGCCATGATAAACAAAAGATAGATAGGTAGGCACGGCGGCCAGACAAAAACACATCACAGCTTTAAAGACAGTTAAAATTACACTTCATTTTAAGACAAATAGATGAAAGATATTCATGACACAGCGGCCATTATACATAGAAATATGGATAGAAAGATAGACAGACATGGCACGGCGGCCATCATAGATAATCAGAGAGAGAAATAGATGGGTAGGTACGGCGGCCAGCCAAAAAGACATCAGACTTAAAAAGACATTTATAATGACACTTACTTTTTGTAGATCTGCCTGGAGCGACGGTACCTCAGTTGAAGATTTTGTAGATCTGCCTAAAAACAAAAAAAGCTAACTATTAGCAACATGTAGAAAAAGATTTAAAAAAAAAAGACAAACAGTTATTAAAAAACAAAGAACAAATAGACAATATATATATATATATATATATATATATATATATATATATATATATATATATGTATATAATAACATCCTAGGGATTAGGGGAATAAACTTTCTAAAGATATATGTCATTTATATAGAGGCACATCTTTCATATCATTAGGCAGAAGAAGTCTAAACAGACATAGTAGAGGGCTGCCAACTTTCAAGCATTAACAGTGTTTGCCTTTTGTTTGCATAAAAGGACTTCACAGTCTCTATTTCTTTCAATTCAGTGGCACGGCCAGTTCACAGTCAAACCAAATGCACTTTTGTGACCTGGCTCCCTTGGCGCACTCGGTGGGATCAGAAACAATGCAATATTAAATGTGGGTGCATCAGAGGCTGTGACAATCATGGCCAATCACATTCATTACTTTCATCACAGAGCTACCCCCGTCATGATTCACTGACAATCCTGAAAAAGGAAACTTATTGTTAGTCACTTTTTTATTTCCCCTTTGGTCAGACTTGTTTAAAAAAACGATGACGCACACAGCAGTAACTCAGGTTGCACAGCGTTCATGATGGAGAGCCCAAGTCGGCCCTGAGGGAGTCATTAGCGGAGTGAGAAGTTTTAAGTTATTCATATTGAATTCATTTTTAATAGAACTCCACTATAAAAGTAAACTATTGAAGTATTTAATCATACTTATCAACTATACTTATTCATCATTGACCACGATTATGGAATTGGTTTCTCATAAATGAATGCTTTTCATTTGTGAACTAATAAATTCCAATGTAAGCTCCAGTCTACTTTTACCTTGGGAGGAGGTCAAATCAGCTAGAATAACTGAAATCACCTGTGTGGGTGTTTAGGGATATCTGACAAAATAGGAGAAAAGTCATTAGAGTGTCTTGTATTGTATAATAAAACTCTGTGGACAGCTTCAAAAATATTGTATGGCTAAAATCGGTATCGGCAGGTCAAACTCAATGAAAAATATATTGCCTATCAATATGTTGGCTTTTTCTATCGCATGAGTTTCATTTGTTGTCATAAAATATCAAATTAGATTTGTTTATATTGAGTGAGAGTTTGTTTACTTGATACCATTTTGAAAATGTACAGAGAAATACCTAAACTGAAAAGTTGGCAGCCCTACTCACCAAGTGCCCTAAATACTATTGAAGCTACAGGCACAGTAACCAAACCACAAATACAAGTCATAAAAAGTTAAATTAATAACTTAAGCTACAGCACATACACACTGATATTTTAGTCAGTTACATCACAGCAAGCAAAGGTAGCCAAAACACATACATCATACAAACACCAAAAAAAAACTAGCTAACTGTTTGTTGTCACTTGAAAAGGTCCATGTAGCAATCTTCATGAAGACATCTGTTCTCTTGTGGAAGTCCTCCCTCTTGGCCTCCAGCTTTACCAGAGACTTGACGACCAGCACAAACTCTGCATGTTTCTTAGTTTGTAAATGTTGTCAGCTTCAAATTTCACTTTTTATCCACACAATGCTGCTAGTTGAAAACACAGCATAAGTGCCTTCCTTTCTTTGCAGCAGATTGAGTGTGGGGGTCTTCCATTTGCAAAGCTTTTCCATTTGCTTTGGCTTTCAATGCAGAAAGTGTATATAAGTGTGTACCAACTAAACCTTGTATTTGCTCGGCCTCTCAATGTGCATCTTTGGTTTGTTCAGCATGTTAAAGAGTGGAGGCAGTGAACTACATTTTCACATAATGGTTTGCCATGTGGGATTTTTACTTCCAGGAAATATTACTTCTTCTTCTACTACTTTATAAAAGGTACTTCCTGGAAAACAATTGGTGAAATGCTGCATTAATAGACAAGGCTAAAAACTTCACAAAATAAAACCATCACAAACATTTTGAACAGTCTCCAATTTGTTGCCTCACCTTTAAATCCTATTACAATAACTACATGACATTAAGGAAGTAAACATTTTTTTCATGATATTACACACTCCGGTACAGTAGGTGGCGGCATGTAGCTTAATTATTGGTTTGCAGCCTGCCAATAAAACTAAAAAGGGGAAGAAGACAAAGAAAGAGAAGAAGAAAGTAAGGAAATAAGAAAATAAGGATACAATTTAATCAGGCCTTTGAAGAGCACTTGTTTGAGTGCTGTTAAGGTAGATTAGGGGTTTGAGGTGCTGACCCTGAACTGGGTTCAAGGTTTAAGTCTAGTGGCATGTCAGTTCCTGCTATGTGTCATCTTGCTGAAACAGGTGAAAGCCTGCCTTCAAAATAAACAGAGAGAAAAAAGAAGTGCTTAAATGAAGCAGACACTTTGGTGTCACTGTTGATTTAAGAGAGTCAAAATTATTATTTTTACATGAAATGCTACTAAAGGAGACTGTGACAAAATATGTCCTTTTAAAATGTCCACAATAGACATAGCAACATGATAATAATTATGCTGCTAAATTAGCTGATAGCAATGTAGCTGTGAACTGAACAGATATTAATTCTTAACATCTGATTCAAATGCATTCACAAGTGGAATTGGAGCACAGACAATCCAGTAATGTTGCTTAAATTAATCCGTTTGTTTCTACAAGTGTAAGCAATTTCTACATCCCACACCATTTATCCAGATTTCTGAGGTCTGCATATTTCGCCACAGCTGGTAATAGAAAGTGACGCTTCTGTTTACTGTCTCCTCCTGTCTCCAGAGAATGGCTGACTGATCCAAAATGTCCACAAAATGCAGAAGGTCAATATATGATATGCTTGACTTTCACAGGCCATTTCCATGAACAGACGCTCTAGTCAATTTACACAGTTTGGACCCAAATGCAGATATGGCCAGGCGATGTGTTGGGCGTAAATATTTATTATCAAAAAATCCATACATCAAAGTCCATAAAACAGGAGGCCAGGCCAAGTATCCAAAAAACAAAAGTAACAAAGAAGTACAGAAACCACAGGAAACAGTAACACAGAGACAAAAACAGGTAGACTCATACACAGAAAATACCCCAATGAGATGACTCAAGGCAAGGGAAGCACAAAGACTACACTCACAGGGTAACGAGGTCACGAGAGACAGGTGGCACTAGATTCAGGAACAGGTGAAACACATCAGGGTGGGGCAGACAATCACAGAGGCGGGAAAACACAAGGCAGGAAGTCCAACTAGACAACACAAGGGAGGAAACACGGACTACAACATAAAACAGGAAACAGAACAAATACCCAATCTTCACAATTTTCTGCAGTGAAAGGCACTTTCTTCACATTGTTTTCACTGATTTTAGTGTTTGTAGATCTGGAGTTTTGGCTTAAAAAAGTGCCACAATTACTCCAAGTTTATTATGTCAACTCCAAGTAGAGAAAACAGCCTATCACAGTTTATTTTCTCTGTTGTCCAAATAGAAAAAAGAGACAAAGCATGTGTATGTTACATTATGTGTCTTAATGTTTTTTATTTTTAACTGTTTAGTCATATGTGTTTTATCAGTTTTTATTTTTTTTTAACTGTTTTTTAACTGATTTTGTGTAAAGCACATCACGGTCTCAGTATTAGCTGATTATAGACTGTGAAAGATTGTGTTAATGAAATAAAAGCTAGCCTTATTGGGGGACATAACTCCCGATGTCTTATGCATATTGTCATTAGCTATGCAAAGTGAGTGACGGCATTCAACTTTGTTGCTGCCTAGCAACATTAGGAACACGCCTCCAGCACATCTACTTATGGATAAATAAAGAGTGCCTTGCCTTTTATGCCTAAAATGCATGTCCATGTGTTTAAATGTTCCAGACAGAAATTTCAGTCAAGGTGAATGTATGGTTGAAAATTAACAAAAGACAACATAATTTAGAAAGTCCTACCTCAAGGAAGCATAGATTTTAACATGGCGCATACTTGACATCTGTGTGTCATAATGTAATATAATAATATCTTTTATTGTACCGTTTTTTTGGGCTTTCAAAAGAAATATTGTTGAATGGTAGATCTGTCTCGCTTGTCAGTATCAGATCTGTGTCATCTTTCATCTTTGACCCAGTTGGAAGGTAGGAATGTGGTTTTTACTAGTGGAGACATGGACATGTAAACTGCCTGCACTATGGGGTCAGAGGCCATGAAACATTCCAAAGGAAGCCCTTTTTTAAAGTCGTAATTGTGACAGCAGAAATATATTTATAGAGACTTTATGGGTGATGGCTTTATTTCATATTGTCAAGCTGAGCAAATCAAATATGTATTAAACATTTCAAAAGAGGGATTGTATGTGGAAATATCAATTTCATGTGTGGTTTGGCGGTCAGATACTCATTTCTTTCCTTCTAAAATTATTTGGTTGTTGGTTGTTTTTCCAAGTTCATGTTCATGACAAAGGAAATCTGCAATCAATATTCCAAACTAAACAAACAAAGTGAAAAACTAAAAGAAAACTACAGCTTATATGGTGGATTTCAAGTAAATAAATCCAGGAATGCCACATTTTAATTTCATATAAAAAGTTGACTGAGAAAAACAAATGGTGCAAGCTGCCCCCCCCCCCCCCCCCCCCCCCCCCCCCCCCCTTAATCTAACAATAAGTGGACATGTTTTTAGTTGCTTTCATTCTACAGCATGAGTGTCAAACTCAACTTCCCTAAGGGCCACACTAGAAAATGAGACTTTCATCAAGAGCCAGACACAGAATGTATTGCTTTTATGTCATGGGGAAAGTCAAATATCTTTGACTACATTATTGCATGTCTCATTTAGTCTTCTCACTCACAGTTTGGTCAACAAAAATGTTGAAGAAAATGCCAAAAACATTAGGAAAAAGGGTAAAAACTGTCGGGGAAAAAACGTTGTGAAAAGTGACAAAAAGTAGGTGGGCCAAAATGTATTGTGAACTTAAATGTTTATAGGGGACGGATCAAAATTAGCAAGGGGCCAGATTGGGCCTGCAAACTTGAAAAAGCCTCAGTTTTCACCCATGGGTTTCTCTTAGTGTTTGATGCTTCCGAGCAAATATTTTCAGGTTCACTGACACAGCCACTCAGGCAGCCATGACAGCTTCTGTCAACTTGAATCTCAGGACCTTTGAACCTCAAAATCAAAATAAAGCTTTGCTCCCGCTACGGATGGTCACCTATTCTCTCTCTGATGGGGACAGATGCTGACTGAGGTGTTGAACTGCGATGATTGTCCAATTGCATGTAGAGTATTGTTGTTGTTTTTGTTGTTGTTTCTCTATGTGTGAGT
This sequence comes from Etheostoma spectabile, assembly GCF_008692095.1. NCBI lineage: Eukaryota > Metazoa > Chordata > Actinopteri > Perciformes > Percidae > Etheostoma > Etheostoma spectabile. The sequence continues at coordinate 2,954,897 of NC_045738.1, read as the reverse complement.
GCATGATTGATGAGGTACCCAAATGATTTTTTTTTTTTTAAACTGGATGAACCACTGGAAAGAAGAGTGGTATTTCACAAAACCAATATAAGGGATTAAGCCGGGATTTCCCAGTTATCCTGGCTCAATTTAGCCTTGACTAGGTTTTACAAAAGCAGAGGCTCCAAGTTACCATGGAGATTTATTATGTGCAGCTAGCCTGCTCCTGACCAAGCTAACAGCCAGGATTTATTAATTTGGGGGCCTTTTCATGTTCACTCAAAAGGGGTTTTACCTTATTTTTATCAAAAAACAACAGGTGGACATTGCTGTTCAGTTAAGCACTGTTTTTATTTAAAGTTGTGACCATTATTTTTCATAATTATTCATGTGACATTGTTACTGTGTTATTCCCGTATGAAAACTGCTGTTTACATATTGTTATTAGAAGTTTTGTGAATATATTACCGCAGTTGACATAATTAGAAAAGGCTGATAAAGTTGCAAATGTGTTTTAAATGAAGTCTGTTACTAAGGGCAATACATAAAGTGCTGTACATGTGTGTTTCTATAATTGACCAATGCACCTTAAATTATTTTAGTTGATACATTTGTTTGTACTCTTTAACGCGTGTAATTTGGGAGGATTGTGCAATTTTAAGAATATATCCTTATTGTACATTCCCCTTCCAAATGATATACACAGTTCACTGGATAACTACTGTATATTGTGTAGACTACTGTCCATTCCTGAAAACAACAGGGAGAGGACACCTCAATGGTTTTTGACATTGTATTTTGCTGGGTGGATATAACCAATGAACATACTCTGTTACATTCATGTTTACAGTGAGCATGAAATGTATCACTTAATTATCTTTATAGTTTCAAGATTTTAGTGTCCAATTTCTTCAGCGTCTTTCTCTTCTATGTCCATATGAAGTATATTAGGAAGCTAAGCTCATGATATGTAAACAAGGAAACTCGGCCTCTGTAAAAAAAAAAAAAAAAGCATGTGAGAAAAAGCATGGCCCAAGTGAATGAGTCTAAAAATATACATTTACAAACTACTGCTCTTAACTCAAACCATTCAATGAGCAACTTGTCATTTGCACACAAAAAAACAGGTGTACATTTTGCATTAAAAGTGAGCAGTGGAAGTTAATATGACTTATTCATAAATTATAATAAAATATATACAGTATTTTAGCCCATGAGAGAGAGGTAGAAACAATGTATTTACGCATTATATTCTAATGTTGTGGAAAATTGATCTTCATGGTAAATTCCCTGAGTAACTGTTACTTTGTGCAAATGGTTGGTAGCTTAATCATTGAATGGTAGGATTATGAGGATTTCAACTCAGAACAGTGGTCATTAAAGGTATATTTTCAGGCTACTTACGCATTCGATCGATCCACGATCACCTGCAACTCTTTCTCTCACTGTTTCATTTTTCTTTTCTTTTTAACAAATAATGTGTTTCCCGTTATCATGCTTCCACAAGGAGCTGCTGCTCACTCTGCATAAAGTTTGAATAACACATATTCTCAATTTTAGCATCAGTAAATCTGTTAAGGAAAGCCGTGAACGTGCATCTATCCGAAATACTTCAGCCTGGCTCGACCTAGTCGTTCCTCCTCAGCCTGGCTTGGCCTTCGTGAAGCACACAAAGCCGGGATGCACCAATCAGACGAGGTCAAGCTTCGCTTTATCAGTTATCCTGGAATTATAAATTCTGCTTTTGTGAAAAAGCCATCAGGTGTGTCCAATTTACGTGATAACTCCTTCCCTCTTATGTTATTATTTTGTGACTATGTGCACACACACACACACACACACACACACACACACACACACACACCTTTTTCAACCACGGTATGTTCACTAGTATGAACATTGACACCTGGAAGCCGCTCAGTACAGCAGGTGGGGATTAAGTGCACCTCAATGCTGCTCTGTCACTTTTCTTGCCTGGATTTATCCTGCAATGTCAATTCTAATGTATACTTTCAAAGTATAATATATAAATTATACCTAATTCTAATCATTAAAAATTTGCATTTTACACCGTGAGTAGCACAGTAGCAGGGCACTGCACAACCTTTCCTTACTTTCCTATCTTGATGTATTTATTTTGACTTCTCTAAATTCCTAATGATTCTCCTTCATGGCCTTGTATACCTGCTGGATCTCTTACAGGCTCATTCACGGACGCTAATTCATTGCTGTGAGTAAACATTAGTTTGAATGCCCATTAGTATAATTCTGTTCAGCTTGTCTGCACTTTTAGAAAAAAAAGAAGTGAAGCATCACTAAAAGAACAAAGCAGGACCTTCATAGGTGAAGGTGAATGGTTCCTTCAACCACACATAGCATTCCCCTCAGCAGAACGTTTGCGGATGCGGAGGCATGGCTGAGCATCTTGGTGAAGGATATTTCTATTGTCAGTTGGGCCATTGTGCCAGCAAACCGTATGTGCGTGTACAGTGTGTGTGCATGTGTAAAAGTGCAATGAAACTGCCAAACACTTTGCAAGACTTTGTGGAAAAATACAACTTCACGTTCAGGAGGGCAATCTGCACCATGCAGTGCCCGTGTGTGTGTGTGTGTGTGTGTGTATT
>NC_045738.1:2943665-2952284 GCF_008692095.1 Etheostoma spectabile | reverse complement strand
TCCGTGGGTGGTCTGTGAGATTTCCATACTTTAATCATCCTGGGGGGTGAGGCAGGTTGTTGGTTTGGTGACTGGTGGTGTATTAACGTTTGTCAGCATTATATGCCAAAGAAGGACATTTTAATCCACATCAGCAAGTTCACTCGCCGCAGCTTTGAATAGTGCTGTGGCCCAGCTCAGTTGTTAGGATTCATAGTGTATAAATACAGTTACTGATCAGGTGACTGAGTAAAAAGTGTACTCTATGCCAACATAATTTGGTTGAAATGAAAACCCGAAATTTAATTTACTCATCAATCATTGTAATGAATCTGCTCGAGTTGATTAGTTGTACTGAATGAAACCTTAAGTTGAGTCGGTGTCTTTCAAACATTTGCTAATTACTTTATTTGTAATTCTCTATTTCATATGTTAAGGAGCATCATTCACTATGCTGTCCTGACCAAGCATTTTCACTCAACATGTTTAAAATGTGGCCCTTTTCATATTTTGATTCACATTGTTACCTGGGAACTCCAGGGGTGCAGCAGAAGTTACTGTGGTGGCCACTTTATGAGCCCACACTGTGCATGTGCGCTGTGTTACAGTTGCAAGTCTTTCAGCATAGTTTCTCTGGGAAGTATATTAACTATGAAGTAGTACTTAAAGGAGTACAGCAAAAGTATGTTGAAAGATGGATATCTGATGCTGATCTAATACTTTATGGATATTCTCAATTCAGTTGTCCCACAACTGGGAGAGGTCAAGTTTTTTTAAGTCCCATTCTAATATGGAATCTAAAGTTTTATTGAAAAAGAAAACACAAACCCCTTACAGCACATTTCATGCGTTATTCTTAATAAAGAAACTGGTACATTGACAGGTTTTAGGAATTCTACTTGACTCTGAAAGAATTTTGCAGTATGAACATTCACACATAGCCTACAGCTAAATGAGGACTGTTGTTCTTTTCCTCATCTTCGTGCCAGCAGGTTCAGTTCCACACCACACTATGGACACTGGTGGGTTGTCTGGGTCAGAGACTCTTGGCCAGACATCGGTTCCCACAGGGAGAAAAACCCCACCACCAGTTTGCAGACATGCAAATGTTTGAGAGCCTAGAGAGAAACACTTTCCTATGGGTCTGGCAGTGTAAAACTGTACAGTACAGAAGGTGAGACTGGCTGTTCTACTGAAACTGGAATCATAATCATCTTAGATTTGTACAGTATCCAAGTGAAGTTTCTAGAGATTAAGGCTTTTACTCAAAATGATTAAGTAAAATTACCACACATCCTACATATTTATTATTTGTGGAAAGATGCTGCTGTAGCCAGCTCTGATGCAAAACCCTTTCAAGCAGGCTTTACAGGCTGCTTTCCTTGCCAAGATGAAGGCGGTTATTATAACTGGGCTGCTTACACAATACAGAGGTGGTGAACTTTAGCAAGCTCTCACCCCTGCAGAGTGTCATAAGACTAGCCACTTTGTTTTTAGGTTTCACCCCTCCAGAGATGCTCTTTCTGCCCCAGCGATCACATACAGCTGACTACCAATAATTAGCGAAATTCTTCAGCCCTTCTTTTTCATCTTGGGCTCTCAAACCCAGAGAGAGGGGTGCTGGGTTAGCAAGTTGCTAATATTGCTTCTTTAATGTAAGGCAGAAAATAAGTGAAAACAAAGAGTATGTGTATGTGAGTTGCAGTTATGGATTTCAGTGTTTTTTTTTTCGTAAAATAAAAGTGCAATACAACATAAGTATCATAGGCATCTGTGACCTAAACCATTAACTCTATTAGTGTTGTAATTAAAGAACTTCACGCACTCAGTGTAACCAGTGTTTTCGATACGATACTTGTTGCTGAGAATAATGTGCAACTGATTGGATTAATAGCCTAAACCACTACTTGGACAGCAATACATCAACATGATGATTACCTCTATAAATCAGAATAATCAGTAATATGTCGACTTCATCCAGTACAGCTCACAGGGTCAGGACAAGACCTCCCACACTGCAACACGTCTCGGGCCAAGTGATGTAGAGCACTGACATCAGCACAATAACTTCACTAATTAGTGGTTATAATGAAGAATAATGCTTGAGTCACTCAGCCTTGTCCAATACATTATCTAGTTCAGTGGAAGCTATTTACAAGGGAGGGGTGAGGCAGTACAGTAACATATTCCTAGTGCAACTTTCCACTGGAGTGCTAGTGAACCTACAGAACCAAAAATCGGCTGTTTTGTGCTCAATTTGGCTTACTGAAGCTAGCAAGCCTCCATGATTTAACTGACTCCGGTTGTAACCCAGAAATAAAACTGGCCTTAAAAAAAAGTTGGCCCATAGGGAAAGCCTGTTTTTCTGCCTTTCCAATGCAGTACAATATGTTGCTGAAGAATAATGTGCACGGACTGTTTTGGTCTTCTGAAGGAAAACTGTTATCATTATTCTCAGATTCACAAATTGAGTTCAAATGACATTTGAAGAGAGCAACTGTCCTTTTCTGTGGTCTTTCACGCATCTGACTTTGTGTTAAGGCTCATATGTAAACCCCTTAATCAGTGTGTCTGCTAAAGACAAACCATATGTAGCTAAAGCACACTTCTTTGCTTAGACAATGCAGATGATAGCCCATCCTCGTGATTGCTATAGTAGGTAATGTGAAGACTGAACCTACAGTATATCATGTCAAGATTTTAAGAACTGTTACTGGTGAGAAAGAAATTACATGCTGCCAAATTATGTTGGATTGGTGATCAGTCACAGCTTTTTATTCTTGAATTAAACCAAACTCAAATTAAAGCATGTGGAACATTTGCATGCAAGGTTCCTAGTATTGCTCATAAACCTTAGCATATTATTGGACCATTATTTAACATGCTACTGATTGTTCAAGTGCTTGTCATACTCTTATCATTTTAAACATACATGTACCACCAAAACAAGTTCCTTCCTATTTTGGCGGCACAGCGGCTCTGTCCGGCGCTCAGCACCGCCCATGAGGATTGTAATTGGTTTAAAGAAATGCCAATAAACCAGAGCATGTTTTTCTCCCATCCCGGAATACTGTGAAGACTAGCCAGACCCTCCTTTACAGCGCTGTGGAGGAAGGTCTGGCACCAACCAGCCTGGCACCACCCATGTCCTTGTTTTCATACATGCCTCTTATTGCATACATCTTACACATGGAAATGTATCTTCTCTGCTAATATCATGTAAAACATATCTTTCATCCAACTTTATCAAAACAAACCACTCTACCTTATGTATTTTCACAGTGTTCATCCTAAATCAGTCATTTGTAAAATGTTCCAAATACTGTGTTGTTTAACAGCAGTTTACGTTAGTTGCAATTTAAAATACAATGAAATAAATATTAGTCTTCTAAATTATAAAGTAAAATAGATAAATGGATAACTGGGAATAGGTCCAGCGGTGGCCAAAAGCCAGACTCTAGCACCATCTGCAAATATTTAGGGGAAACAGTTGAGCTGATACATTCAGGGTGAATGGGTTACACTCAATAAGGTCAAGACAATAACAGTAAAGGTATCAGTATTCTTTGACAGCGCTACAGAATTTCTGCAAAGCCCGACTAAATCTTCAATCGTCAAACTGGCTGGCAACCACCATCTCCCCCTGCTTTGCACACACCTTCATCTTTCTCTCCCACCTCCCTTCACTGTTGCTCCCTGTCAGCTCCCATCAGCCTCCCCTCTGTGATGCTCAGAGAGGAATTTTACAGCTGTTGTCAGCTTACTATTCTCACACGCACATACATAAGGACCAAAACACACATGCTCACACAAATATGCATGTACAGATTTACACACACACACACACACACACACACACACACACACACACTTACGCACAAAGACCTACAGTGTGCACACAAATTCACATAATGCCCACGACAAGCGTACATTCTTGTGCACGCTCACACACATCTTGCCCGGATGACAGTTTTAGACAGCTAATTAAATTAGACCATGGAGTGAAAACTACCTGGAGAGACTAAAAGAGAAAAAAACTTTAAGACCCACATTATGAGACTTAAGGGAATAGTTGACATTTATAAAAAAACACTTATTCACTTTCTTGCTTAGAGTTACATGAGACGATAAATAGCCCTCACATATTAAATTAGCTTAGCATAAAGAATGGAAACAGCTAGGGGATCAGCTAGTCTGGCTCCATCTAAATATAACAAAATCTGCACCTCTAAAGCTCACTAATTAACACATTGCATCCCTTTGTTTAATCTGTACTGTAAAAATTAGACAATTTGCGATTTTAAAGAAAGGTTGGGTTCCAAACTACAGTATTGTTTGGCTGGGCCCAGTTCCCAACCAGTGGAGACTGCATGAATTGATTACACTGCACATGTTGGTGCGGATTAACCAAACAAGCAAATTTTGTTACCTCTGAAGAGAGCGAGAGTGGTATCAATCTTATCATCTAACTCTCAGCAAGAAAGTAAATAAGTACATTTCCCAAAATAATACACTTCCCTTAAAATCCCTTTCCTCTTACAACCACAGCCAGAAAGTTGCACAACAATTTAAATTCTTGCAGATGTCTGTGAAAAAAGATAATTGTTTTAGTGCATGTATTCCTTATTTCAGACCAGTATACTGATCAAACTCCTCCTGTAGTGATTGGGTAGGAATGTTTGCAGCTGGTTAACTAATGCACTGTATGTGTCAGACTACATGCCAGAATGTGTGTGGAAATACATGATGGAATATGCTTCCTTTATGTGCCAGCTCTTTTGTACATCCCGTCAGGCAAATAGGCAAGCTAAAAGTGAGACAGGCAGGCAGACAGACCGAGAGGCTTACAGGGGGTCAGGGGTTCACAGGTCAAATCACTCACAAATGCCAGCTCAGTTCGGACTCCTACAATCCAATATGATCCAATATTATACAGCTTCTTCTATTTATTCAAGCTGCTGTACCTGCACACTCCCACAATAAAGCATGCTACTGTCAGACTGTTTAAAAGTTCAAAGCATGGACAACTTTTCAATCAACTGGGTACATGTGTATTAACTGAATAAATATAAAGAATTGACTCACACAGAAATATGCGCACCATGTTTTCAGGTGCAGTGTGACTATTGTATTGCAGTGTGTACACACATGCGTGTGAGTAAGAGGTGTGTGTGTGTGTGTGTGTGTGTGTGTGTGTGTGTGTGTGTGTGTGCGTGCGTTTGGTGTGTGTGTGTGTGTGTGTGTGTGTGTGTGTGTATCACTGTAGGATGAGGGGCTATACAACTTCAGCAGCAGCTGACACTGTAAAGATTTTCTAAGCCTCCAAACATATGGTAGGCATTGTCTTCATGATGGCATGTTATCACTGATCAAATCCAGAATTGGCAATTTTAGGCAGGAATCTGGAAGTCAGTTTTGTATATGTATTAGTTTTATAAGCTGAGAGCATAATACTCTCAGGATGACAATGACAATGACAACGTTTTGCCACTTCTTATCTGTGGGGGAGCTGGTCATTTGGTTTTAATACTGCAGCATTGTGTCATTCCTTTCCTTTTCGATCACAACAAATAAATCCTTCATGGCTGACACTATATCTGATCGTATGTGATACAGAGCATTTGAGAGATGCATCCAACACCTAGCACCACTTCTATGGACAGAGTGTCACAAAGACAGTCCTGTCCCACTTTTTCACTTAATTGTAATTTATCATAGATGCCTTTCTTTTATCACTCTCTAAAATGCTGAAACATGACTGGGGTTTCTTTCCTTATCTTAAGCTAAATGGGTATTAATTGCTGGGCAACAGAATCTGTGGCTAAGACCCTTGCTCACATGTAATGAGATTCTTCTATTTAGAGACATGAAACCATGTCTCAGCTTTGTAAAAAAAAAAAAAAACTTAAAATAAAAAATAGAAAAATAAAAGCTTGACACTAGTGGTACAGAGGCCATAGCTTAGAAAAAGATGGTGGAACTTAATAGACCAACTTGCTTACAATCACCTTTCTTTCGCTGTGATCCATACTCGGACTCAGTGCCAAAAAGATCACACCGTAAACCGTCACACATTTATCTCTCCTTCAGGACAGCAGAACACTCATCTGGTTTTCTTTCTGGGAGGATGAAATGCTCCAGAATATGAAACAAGCGCTCCCGATCCTTTGGCTCCCACACTCTGAAGCACTTCTATGAATGATATGAATGATAGTGGGGAAAGTTTAGAAATGTTGGCACGCTGCCTATCAGTGCAGCTGCGGAATAAGAGAGAGATGGGAGGATGGGGAGCAGATTAAACAGGATGAAAGGTTAAATTTCAGACCGTAATCCATCACAAATTACTGATTATACCTGCTTCAGGCTGTAATCTCCAGATCACGCTTGGGTTACAAAATCCCAGACTACTGATTTAAAATAGATATTTTCATTCATGTGTATAAATATAGGCTACTTTAGCCTACTTTTAAAACGCATCATCAATTTAAAACTACCTGATGTGAAACAAACATAACAAACACTTGTTGTTTCAGTCTCTCCTTATTAAGAGGGAATGTAATTACTTAATTGGCCTGCAAGCAAACAGAAAACTCTTTCTGTGTTCTTTTTCTCACAAAATGACTCTTCCTCTCAAAAACACCCTCCTGCAACCTGAGAGATGGACACAAACCCCATCTCTCGGCACAGGTGTCAATTATGATTGGCTACATGCTGTACATTACCACCACCACCCCACCCACAAAACCCTTCCTCGAAACACACATACTCGGCAGCCTTGCGTTCAGGGCTGCCTCAGCAGGCTCCCGGGGGGAAACAGATTCACTCCTGGTGAGGCTTTTCATAGGAGTCTGCTATTGCTATTGCCAAGACGAAACGCTGTCTATTTAAGACAATCACATGATTTCACTGGGAGTCAAAATGGTCCGCGGGGGTCACTGGGTAGAGAGAGGCAGAGAGAGCGTGGCAGAGTGAGCGCGTGTGTGTTAAAGAGAGAGGGAGAGAGAGACTTTGGATACTGGTTGGACTGTCTGACTGGAAGAAAAAAAAAGAAAGAAAATGACTCGCCTGGAGAGGGGACATGAGTTGAAGCGATTTGCCGCATTGGAATACTGCGCTGGGAAATGAATGGAAACCAAAGTGGCCCAAGTGGAGAAGCCTGCATCTGAAACTCGTTGATGCCTCATTCACCACAAGTCCTGCAGAGCTGCAGCGGCGGCTGTTGGGCCGGTTCATTAAAGCTCTCAGTGGCCGTGTGATTTAGGCTTCAGCTTTTCCGTAAAGGTGACCACCAGCGATGGCTTTCCTGCGGATGTGTGCAGAGTGGCGAAACTGGACGCGGCCGTTGCTGGTTTTCCATCTCTTTTGCCTTTTTACTCTGAGCAAAGTAAGTCAGTTGCATTATCTCCGCTGCGCCTGTACGTACATGCATGCAGAGCTCATAAAGTTGTCGACACTTCAAATGACAGAGTGCCGAGTTATTTTCCATGATATTTTGCAGGATACACAGACCAAGTCTTATGTACATTTCCTTCCTTACAGAGCGTGTTTTTGACTAATGGTGCTGCTGGCAGTGTTGAAGCATCGGCCGTGCTCCGCTCTCTCAATTTACCCCAACACACAGGTAGGCTAAGTGTGGAACAAAACCAGGGTTCATTAGTGTTTCTGCGACCGTGATGCCCTTTTTGTTAGTGTGTGAGAATGCATTATGATCCGTCGGTTCATGTTTTGCTTTTCGGTACAATAATAAACATGAAAAGTAAAGTCATCCACTGCATCTCTCAAACGGCCAGCAGCTTTACCCAGCGCTCACCTGCGCTGTGTGTTGCCTCTCTTCACCGCTGGGGGACGACCTGCACCCTGACACAGAGACACCAGAGACTGCTGCAGCCCTGCAGTTCACACAGGAATATTTGACTTTTGTAAATAGCTAATTCCTTTTAAATTAACTGATTATGAAGTTACTCGAAAGGAACTATTGCTTTGTGGAACACTTGAGCAATAATCAGTAGAAAAGTACCAATAGGCAATGTGGCTATCTGAATAGCACAGTAAAAATGCCTTGCACAGATTTTTATAACACACTGTTTAGTCCTCAAAACCATCAGTGAAGGCCTGCTATAGCTGCTTAGTCAATTCAGTAATTAGTGCAAGCAGTGAGTGCATCATCTGTTCTGTGTTTTGTGGGTCTAACCCCATGTGGTGCACTGAGTCAGCAACTGCTTTGGCTGTGTAATCTCCTTCAGATCCTTTGTTGTTGGTTCTTTTTTGTTACCATGAAAAGCAGACATGTAAACAAATAAACAAACATCAAAACTCCTTTCACCGGGCACATGTGGAGATGATCTGAAACAGAAGTGAGGGGAAGCCCTTACTTCTGTTTCAGATCATCTCACAGCCAGCACTTTAGCAATTATAGCACAGTATTACATTCATTCAGCTATGTTAGAGTGGGTGTGGGAAGGAGTTCACATGTTCAATCTTTTGTTAAGTTGGAGCCAAGGCACCCATTGGTTAGACCCCCTATCAGTACTAATGGCACTCAGGAGCCACTAAACCAACAAACTAACCACCGCAGGATCTTGTCTCAGTCCATCAGACAAGGTGTGTGTGTGTGTGTGTGTGTGTGTGTGTGTGTGTGTG
>NC_045738.1:2939478-2943655 GCF_008692095.1 Etheostoma spectabile | reverse complement strand
TGTGTGTGTGTGTGTGTGTGTGTGTGTGTGTGTGTGTGTGCACGTGCACTATGTTCCCGCAGAGACTGTGTTTGTAAACTGTCAGACATGGGTCACTGCAGCTGGTTTTTGAGTTAGGGCGGAACAAACACAGTTGACTAGCTGTAAATGTGTAAGTGTGTGTTGGGGGTTGGTGGACAAAAACGCCAAAGATAGAGAAGACCATTTTCTGGTTTTGCCTAAGTGCTTTGGTGTCTGCACAGAAAATACTTGACACTTGAAATATGTGTTTGCTCTTTGCAGTTATGTTACTCTTTGGGTTGATCTTGGTTCTAACACTTTAAGGGGTTGGAGGTTATTGCTTCCCACTGTGACCACCCAAGCTTGCATGCAGTCATAGTACTGCAAGGTGCTTTAAATAAATGCATCCACTAATAAGCATCTGTCATGTTGTGGGTAGGGGCTTCAAGTCCGCTCAAGATGCACCAAATAGCCAGAGTCAAACCTCAGGCATTCACACTGCCAGTGATGACACACTGTCTGCCACCCTGCATGTTTCTCCCACTGCCAAAACATGTCTGTCTGCCTGTCTCTCTCTCTGTCTCTGTGCTATATTTAATTATTATTCGGCTTGCTAAACCAGGCCATACTGTACAGTAACTAAAATTGGCTCTTGCTGTTATTTCTGTGCACTTTAGGCTGACAAGAGTGGGCACATTTGCAATGGCAATTACAACACTGTAACAAAATCAACAATGACGCTGTTTTATTTTTTTGCTTTGTGGTTACTCATAGACCCAAAGTGTCTCAAGTGCATAATGTGTCAAGGTGTGTTTGATGGTGCACACCACCAGAGACTCTATTATCATTAAGATCCCACCACAGTAACAAAAGTTACTGTAAAACACTGTGTCAAATTTCTCCTAGCATCAGTTAAGCATAAAACAATTCACACTTCAATACATTTTGTTGCATTTTATAATGTGTTGTGCATGCAACAGGCATGTTATATCTAACCCTGCAATATATCCACAGCTATAAAGACCATGAAAGGCTCCATTACTTATACAGGATTCCCTGCTTTAGTAGGTCAGCCCATTCTCCGTTCTGCCTCAGAGGATGGACAGGAGCAGCATCAACTGTCATGATTTGCTCTGGAAAACTCATTGTGGTTCAGCTGAATGAGTCAGCTACTCCTTTGATTTGACCTTTGGAGGAAAGCCTGTTAGTTTGTTGTGTGTTAGTGGCCACAGCACCATTGGATATTTAACCGGTCTAAAAGGCCAGGCCTGTGACCTGCCTCCCTTTATGACCTGCAGCCTGAGCTGTAGTAAAAACTGTAGTAAAACACTAGGTCAAACACAATACACTCTCCACCATTAGACCTGTGTTGGAATGGTCTAAAACCCTTCCTTTTTTTGTAACTACTTCATGACCCTGCCAGCAAAAGTATATGATTCAGGTCAAGGAAACTTTCCAAAGGGAAAATGTTGTTTCGGTTCAGTCCATAATGCAACCAAGCATTCACTATGTCACAGCAAATGACAGATCAAGTGACCACACAGACAATGTGCTTAATGTTTGCCAAGTTGCATTTACTAAATATATTTCATGACATCATAGCTTTCTCTCAGCAGACTCTCCCGCTGTTTTGATCCCATGACATCTCTATAAATTTAATTGTCAAAAGAGTAGATTTTGCCTTCAAACTGGCTGCTTCCTCTATATATGTTATCATTGCATTTTAATTCACTTTGTGAAAACACCCAATAATCTTATTTTCTTTCTTCCTTTATCTGTAATCCAGAATATGAGATTGTATCTCCCTACGAGGTCAACCACCAAGGCATTTACATCTCTCATAAAGTTGCCCACCACCAGCGCAGAAGGCGATGCAGATCCCTGGACCCAGATGCAGGTTTATCAAACAGCGACAGCAGCAGCGAAATTGTTCATTTCCGGCTGAGTGGCTTGGGGCAGGACTTCCACATGGAGCTGAGGGAGGCCTCGGAAAGCCTGATCGCACCTGGCTTCGCCATCCAGGTCCTGGGAAAGAACGGCACCAAAAGCCTGAGGGCCTACGAGCAGGACAACCTTTGCTTTTACCAGGGGTCGCTGAGGTCAAGGGTCAACTCGTCGGTGGCACTGTCCACATGCACAGGGGTGGTAAGTCTGAACATGCACAGAGTCGGGTTGCGGAAGGGTTTAGATGAGAATGGGGGGAGTAGATAAGTCTGATATGTGTTGGTTGGTTGTGTGTGTCAGTCAAAAGGACTGTAGAGTCAGTTCCTTTGAAAGTTTTATTTTTTTTATTTTGGCAGCATTTGGATTGATTTACCAAGTGAGTACCGCAATTGCACTAACTGACCTAGAAGAAATACAGAGCCCTGGAGCCAAATTTAAGAAATGTAGCTCATCCTGGGACAACTGTTAATATAAACACAGCATTAGTGTTCTTGTCATACTGAATTAGCGTGGAGACCATAGGGAGAAGGAAATAACTGAAAGCAATACATAACATGTTTTACAATTTTGGCTTAGAATTAATATAAGATGCCAATCAGACACTGATATACTGGAAAGAGTGAGAGGCAAACAAAGTATGAAAGAAATCTGATTACAGCCATCTAATGAATCTAGAAATTCATCAAGCAGTCCTTTCAGTATTCTACTTGACTCGGTGCATTGTTGGTCTGGTCTGGACAAAAAATCAACTTCTACTTGACTTAAATTTACTTAAAACCCACTGGCTAAAGTGCATGCTTGTCATGCACAGACGTTTCTTCCTCCAGTCTCATTAGTCCAAGTGTATTTCATGTGTATTGCACTTTTGCCCAAATTAGCAAATGAATAACTAATGAATGGAAAAGTAAACTCAGTGAACACCACCTGTTAGTTAGCTAAGACAATCCCCTAAACACATCCAGTACATGCCAAAACAATGTTTTGGTGGTAGTTCATCTTCTTTTTTAGCGCACATTATACTGTTTAGTCAGATTTAATGGCCAACACATGACGTACAGTTCACAGATATACATTTTATTTAATATGTTTTAACCCTAAGTGGCATTTTTGCATGGATTTAATAAGGTTCTCAAACACACCTGGCAGCAATAGTAGGGAACTGGCTGTGTGCAAATTGCAAACTACAGTATATAGAAAATGTAATTGCACTGAATTGTCTTATAAGAAAGGGTGGGATGCAACTTGGTAGCACAATTAGTTGTTAGTTATGTTCATATTAACATGATATACAGCATGACAAAAGCTACACGACTAATTAACTGGTTTCCAAATCCAAAATTGTGTAGATTTATTAAGATGATCGGTTCATGACAGAAGTTATTGGTCATATTGTACTGGATTGAAGTGTGTGAACCAAAGACAAGCTCTGTTTTTTGTTTACGTGGTGTTTAATATTTTTAGTTTTAGTTTTTACTCTTTCAAATGTCCATCCAATTTGTGTCAGATAAAAGTCTAAAAATACCATACGGTATGTTGGCTGATTTTGCTGAATGTACAAGTGCTGGTACACCTGAACCTCTCTGTGGAGAATTCTTGACTTGGTGGTCCTCGTCTTCTGTATGAATATAAAGAAAACATTACTGTCAGAATGACATTAAGTAAGCTAAGTGAAGCAGTTCTACGCCAGTAGGACTCAAGTGTTATAGCCCTCTTAGCAGTCTGTACTAGAGAATAAAGGACTTAATGAATGCACACTAATCCTTTCAGTCTTGGACTCACAAACACATATTCATTTATAACTTAACAATCACTGGAGACAGAGTGTGGCAACTGGGGAACGAGACATAAACTCCTCTGATGTTACTTATTTGCAGTTACGTAAATGTAAGTACAATTGTACAGTTTATGGATTGAAAAACACTCTTGAGCTAATTCCATCTGGAGGGCCTTGTTACTGCTGAAAATAAGATGCAATGTAGTCATTCAAAGTAGCTGTCTTTCTAGTTTTAACAAATGTTTTCACTGTAAAACCTGGATGACCACATTTTGCTTTAGCATTGCTTTTCTGTGTTTTAATTATATTAAATTCCTGGCCCGTCTTTGCTTGTTTGCTGTTTATATTTTCATTGTAGAGGTCCACTGCAATGTCTGAGAATCGCCCGCTAAGAGAATGGCATATCTCCAGGGATGCTTCTTCTTGTGTGTGTGTGTGTGTGTGTGTGTGTGTGTGTGT
>NC_045738.1:2924311-2939468 GCF_008692095.1 Etheostoma spectabile | reverse complement strand
TGTGTGTGTGTGTGTGTGTGTGTGTGTGTGTGTGCGCATTTCAGACCAGATCCCAATAAAAGATTCAGCCAAAAGGTCCAGGGTTGCACAGACTGTAAATGTGGTTCTCACGAATGAGGCTGGCTAGGATGGACTGGGTCAGTGCTTCAATGAGAATTCAACTTTTTCTTATGTGAATTAGGGAACTGCAAAGCTACATCAGCAGATAAAGCTACTGGGGAATGCCAAAGATAGAACAATTTTTCAAAAGCCCCAAATTGACTGTCATCATGAGCTGAACAGCATCATTTTACCAATATGCATTTTTAAAACAGGACCTGGATTCCTAACAAAATACGAGATCTTCCATTCATTCCTATATACAAATTAAATCATGATCAGAATAGCATGTTGGTAATATATATGTACATTTCTATGTAAAATATTCATTTCAATGTTTGATGTATTGTAAAACTTGAACTCAACGTCTTCAGTGCAAACCTGGCTATGGATTTAAAAACATTGCCCGTGGTTATCTGACTGTTGTGCATGTTTGTGGCATGCACTCACATACACATACTATGTTTTGTGTGCGCCAAATGTCCCCGATTCTAAGCCTTCAATTAGAAAAAACACAGTAACTAGGTAACAGAGTTCACTAGGCCACCTGAGAGCCTATGGGAGACTTTGCACTATGGTCAACGAGGGAGGTAAATATTGACAATAGGAACTCAAATCAATAGTTGTATCAGTAAGAGAACCTGGCCTCGAACTGCAGCAGGAGATCAGTCCATCACCCGTATTTGCTCCAACTATATTTAAGAAATTTTACTTGATAAAACAATTGTATTTGAAGGTTTGAACTTGACCTGGAAATCAGATCGGCGAAACTCTTTTTAGTACAAATCCCAGTATATATGTATTACTTTTGTGTCAAAATCCATCAACATCTTGGTCCTGTTCTTTTTGTTAATATATTCGTACACTAAGCTAATGATATGTCCAACGTTACGTGTGTTAGCTTCACTTACAGACATATATTTAGCCTAAAACTAACATATGGATATTTGACATTTGTCATTATGTTTATATTTGCAGTATGCATTGTTTGTTGAGTGTGATTGTGTTGTATTAAGTCTCTTCAAACAAAGACTGAAATTGATCCTTTCACTATTAATTAATGATCAGTGATTCTGTATTTGTATTAGTCAGAATAACTAGTAGGCTGTGAGATATTGTAAACATACATTCTCTGCATTGGCAAAGTTTGCCTTTGCTTTAATTGCATTGGTTGCTGGAAATTATGTTGTTAATTTTTTGCTATTGTCAGAAAAGCTCCGGCCTCCTATGAAAGTGTTTACAGATTGACTCACACACTCTGTATATATGTTAGTGTTTTCCTGTGCTTGCCTAAAAAGGCAGAGATAGATTAAGAAAGAAAGATGGGCGGAAGGATGAGAAAGAAATGTACTGTAGAGCTGAAGGCTATAAGGGTCATTGTTCCCTCCCTGGCAATTGGAAGTGCTGAAAATCCCCTTGTAAGGAGTGTTACATTGTAAAGCGCATGTATAAGTGGCCTTTTCAACTCCCCTTCTCTGGCAGCCCACATGGTGGTTATCCCCGCTTTGATGACAGTAAGGAGTTCAACCATTAAAATCTCGTACTTACAAGCAAGGAATTGGTCAAATTAAAGAAGCAGGGCAATCCCACTGACTCTGTTCACCTGCCAAATGGTTTAAAACTCTTCACAGTGACACATATGTGGAAAGGGAGATCATAAAGCATGTCCTTTTCTGTGTTGACTTTATGCTGCGCCGTAATCCTCTTTAATCTGGCTTTTATGGGGGTGAGGGAGTTGAGGGGTGAGGAGAGTGCCATTGCAGACATTGTTTCACTCTGACATCATGAATCATTATTTTCCCCATATATGACATCTTGTGTGATTTTCAGTCATAGCAGTTTGGCTCTAGAAATGGCCATGTTGGTCCGTCAGTCCACCACTTTAGTCCAGACTGAAATATCTAAACATCTGTTGGATGGCTTGGCACAAAACGTTGCACAGACAAAGCCCCCAGAAGATGTAGTCCGCTGACTTTAATGATCCCTTCACTTCTCATGTAGTGCAACAGTCAGGTCAAAATTTAAATCTGTCCAATATTTTGGTATGACTAAATACTTGCAGCTATTCCCATCAGCCTTATCTGTTGTTTTTCAGTGCTATTTAGCAAATGTTAGCATGCTAAAATGCTAGACTAAGATGTGAGCATGGTAAAAATTACACTTCCTTAATTTACGCATGTTAGGATTATCATTGTAAGCATGTTAGCATGCTGACGTTAACGTTTAGCTAGAAACCCCACTCACAGAGCTGCTAATGTGGCTGTAGATTCTTAGTCTAGTAAATTGGACTTGTCTGTCGTGTTGCCAAATACTGGAATATGTTACCTGCTTGCTTTAACACCTCAAGCTATGTATTCCATTATCCCTGAGCTTCGCATGGGCTACATCAGTGTCTGTTTGTTTAATCTAATTTTACTCAGACTTTGCAATGGACACTTTTCTTTTGTACCAAAGGGAAATGCTAAATGTCCTCCCACTACAAATCACTTGGAGGTGATGTGTTTTCCTCTTGTAAAAGGATGGGTGTGTTTCTTGCCTCAGGCCTGGTAGTAGTCGTAGTAATAGAATGTTGCGCACTCGTCCCACCTCTGGGATTTCCAAGAATATACGAGGGATTGTCTATTGATGTGATAATGCTTTGAAAAGCAGGCACTGTGGTCTTGGCAGGTTGCTTTAATCAATTTCCATACAGACAATAAGATCAGTCAAAGGATTGTTACTAGTTTTACCATTTGCTAACATCATTCATGTTAGTCTCAGTCATATGAAGCAGATTACTACACTGAGCAATGTGCATATGTTTCAGAGACTGGGGTGAATGCAGTTTGGAACATTTTTTGTTGTCAAATTGATAGAACTCCAGTTGGTGTGATGTGATCTGGACCGCTAGCCAAAAGATGACTAAGGTACAGCTTGAAGTGAAATAGATAATTGATTAGAAAATGGTATCTAGTGCAATGTTGCAGAATAATTCCCAATTTTCCAATAAGCCCTGTCAACATTGAGCCAAAGTTTGAATCCCTGCCTTCAACTGCTAAAAATGCAGCCATTTTGGAACCAGTTTGCATGCACCAGACACAGTAAAGAATGATTGCTTTACTTTGGTTTGTCAAAAGAAATGTCCTTTTGAAAAATAGATTTGTGATGTCAACTTATCCACATGTTGAATGATTGTTAAAAAAAAAAAGAAGTAAAAGAAGAAGCAAATCTGTTTCACTGTTACTGTAATAAAACTATCTAAGCTTTCACCCATATCATACTCATATGCTTGGACTGAAATAGAAAGCTAGCTTTGACCAACAACTTGACTAATGAACTCTAAGTAAGTTTCTCAGTAGATTATTGGTTTCATTTGGTCACCACAAGGGAGAGCAACGTACAGAGAGGTAGACAAAATAAAGGAGAGAACCACATACTACACAAAGTCAGGTGCACCTCAAAATGCACTGAATGCTTCCCCCTTCAGTTCCGTTTTTCTACCCCCCCCCCCCCCCCCCCCCCCCCCCCCCCCCCTCCTTTCCTGTCGCTGCTTGTCTGGATGCGTCTGACTCCAAAGAGTCCAGCTGTTTGCGCCCTCCCAAGTAGTGTTTCAGCATTTTATGACTGCTATTTGCACCTCGTAGCAGCACAGTGTGTAATCTGATGACTTTGGCTATTTAGGAAAGGCAGTAGTTGACCAAATCTCTTAACATAGTGTCTTGCATACACACATACTCTGAAGACGTTGCGGATGCACTTTTTGTGTGACACCAAGCTTTAAGGGTAATTTATTTATTTTTCAACCTATTTTCATATGCATCGGTGTCTGATGTGAATCAAAATCTTTGATAATGGTCCAGTATTGAGCAAGAACACTACAACCAGCAGACGCAAACCGAGCTGCAATGTAATCATATAGGGAAAATGCGCTTCACAAAAAGTTCTGTTTTTGCTACTGACAGGCTCAAATTGGTTTTAAAATTGTCTTAAAACATTTTGGAAAGGATCCCTACAGAGATAGACATTTTTCTGCTGGAGTTAAATCCTTTTTTATCCATTTATATCATTTAGAAGAACACAGAACATACCAGCACAAGTTATTAATACAACATAAAAATCTGGATTGAATATCTTAAGCACAGGACAAAAAGCATAAAGACGGAATTCATTAAACAGTAAGGAGCATTGAGGGGAAAAATTCCATCCAGTCAGTGTGTCTGTAGACATAGATGGGACAAAACAGGAGATGTTTGAAGACTTGTGCATCTTGTTATGATGGCCCCATAAAACACAAACCATGCCAGTAGCTTATCAATGAGCATGAAAACCTTTTTTTGACAACAGCTTTACTAAGGAGCCATGATTTGAGAGGATAAGGGTTTATAGAAACAGATTTCAAGTTGCACAGAAATAGACAGTGGTCATACTGCAGGGAGAGTAGAATAAATGTTCCACTTAGATTTCACAGCATCCTTATGTACAGTATGTAGAAAAAGCTGGCAGTGTGAGGTTGAAAATAAGCTGACATCAATCAGTCAATTTTATTTGTCCCATGAAATGGCACAGGTACAATTCCAACCCCTTCTCATTCCCAACTTGTGAAATACAACGCAAAAATCACCCCTTAGCGTCTATATGGGATGCACCGGGCACAGCAGTACACAGCAGTAGCTCGACCGCAGCACTGTCAGATGACATAGTATTAAGAGCGTCAATGGTAGAGAGTTGTAAGAAGGACCAAAAATCTGTGTAAGGAGTCCGGTTGGAGTGTTGGATGGGTCAAACAACAGGAGCCCAAGTTTGTATCCCGTTCTTGTCCCGTATGTCACTGAAACATGCATTTTATAACCCTACCCACGATCTTTTCCAAAAACCTAACTGTTCCATTCTTGTGCATTTAACTTTTCAGTTAAACTTTTGAGAGTAGGAGCTCCTCCTGAGCCTCTCAGTGCTGACCTGGTGGATTTCTTTCTTCTCGACCTCAACAGGGAGAAATGGCTGTTACCGAGGTGGTTTAGCATTTTTCTTGTGCCTGGTGTAAATATCCTTTTAGGCATTATCCTTTGCAGAGCCTTGTGGTTCTGTTCGGAGCTGTTGTCGTACCAGACAGTGTTGCTTCACGCTAGGATGCTCTCGATGATGCAGAAGGAAATTTGCTCAGTATTAGCACCCAAATCAGACCCTCGGTGATGTGGACACCAATGTACAACATCTCCACTAAGGACTGAGGATATTGAGGGGGGCATAGTTCCCTTTACTTTCCCTTCCAAAAGTCCACTATATTGTCTGCAGCCTTGCTGACATTTACTGTATGTGTAGGTTGTAGTCCTGACAGCAGCTGGTCAAGTCCTGTACTTTTTAAGGTAGGTCTTTTCTTTGTTGTCTGTGATCAGGCCCAGCACAGCTGTTGGAAGTTAAAAGTGGCTACACAGACCCACAACCCTAGGTTTCGCCGGTGTTAAGGATGAGGCTGAAAGATGTGTGTCCGCCTCACTTCGGGTCTGCCTGTCAGAAAGTCAAGGTTCCACATGCACAGTGAGCACAGAGATTGATAATCCCCTCCTCCAAAAGCTTGAACTTTCTACTGTTAGGATCAAAATACCAAACCTTTTCTTAACTATCACATGGCACCTATTATTACCAGAGAGCCCCCCCACACACACACACACACACACACACACACACACACAACCCTGCCCCCTACCCCAAAGTACCCACCAAGACAAAGTACTTAGCACGTGAAATTTTTAAAGTTAAGTTGACAGCAGCGCAGTTCAGGTCAGAGGCCTTACCGTGACTTGGAACCAAATTATGACAGTCGCCTGTGATTACACAGTGCTGGGGCGGGTGCCATGCAGATGACAGAATCATGCACAGGTTGTCACATACTATTGTACCCGACAATCATGGCTCTGGTTCCTGGCAAGGATTATTTCTTGACCGTTGGCAAGACTGCTACAGTGGAAGGTGGTATGCTTTCGCGAGACTCTCATGAGGAAAAACCACAGATTTGCTTTTGTTTGTTGTTACACAGACTAGAACCAACAGTGCTTTTGCGTGCTTAACATGTGCACTGTGTGAGACTTGAGGACTTCATTATGAAGCTACCATTGTTTTTGTTTTTTAAGGGACCATAATAATTGTAATCATCTCAGTAAGTACAGGGTCAAAAAGTGTGCTTCCGGCTGTAAAGATGTCTCCAAATATATTTCTGTGTCGCTGTTTCTCTGTCAAATACCTGTTTCTGTATGCTTGGAAATGATCATTATCTGATCCAGAAACACCTGTAAACCACTGCTCTCCACTGGCTTGTGGTAGGGGAGTAAAAGTTAACAGTGGGACTTGAGCAAGCGTTCCCCTACATGGTAGCCCACTTTTGACAATTATCTGCTATGAAATATTTGTACTTTAGAGTCATACAGATGTTTGCCTACTATTTAAATGGCTTTGTTCTCTTTTTGCTGATAGATAATGCAAAGTTTGACCATTACTATTTGTGTAACAGTGTATACCACTAAGCCAATTTGGCTCTTGCAGAACCGATAATATAATATTTATACGATAAATGCCACACTATGTGATGAAAGCTATAAACTGTACAGCCATTGCAGTCACAGCTTACACATCTGCGTTGGCTTGTATTCAAAGTTCATCATTTTCAACTTCAGTGCTTACTACAGTCACAGCATTTTCCAAGGACTCCACTGTTCCACTGGTTTCCTGATGTGTGGTTGAAAGGCTGGCGGAGGGTTGTTAGTGATGATGAAATGGGGAAAATCAGTTGTGGAGATCATTACAGCATAATTAAACACATCAGCAATAGAAGTCTGCTTCTGCAAGATTGACTAAGAGACACTCCCACTCACACAGGAAGACATTCAGTTGTGTGTAATCACTGTTCGCCCACCTTTCACGCTAACCTTTTTTTGTCCCACATACACATATCAAACATTGTATTTTGTTGAGACTGTCACACATGCACATATGCATACACACTTATCCTGGGCCAGCCACAGCCTCACGACTGCCACCGTGTCAGCCCGTTTCTGTCAGCCAAGGACCTCACACTCCACTCATAGTTAAAAAAATGTCAGTCAATTAAACGTATATTAGGGAAACTACTATTACTGCCAAGTACAGTTACAGTCCAAACACTCCATGCCAGTTGACTGTCAACACAGATGTGGTGTGTGTTTGGAGAGACTGAGAGAGACAAAGAGAGAGGCGGAGAGCAAGAGAAAGTAACCTCCAAGTGTCTGAATCGGCTGCGTTGATAGAGGTTTATTGAAAATGGAATATGAAAACTGGAAATATCTCTTTTCCAAAGAGAGACAGACAGAGAGAGAGAGAGAGAGAGAGAGAGAGAGAGAGAGAATAATGTCAACTGTAGAAAACCTGCGCTGAACTTTTAGCGCTTTATAATAGGCTTTCCCAAAACGCATACCCTAAAATGGAAAGCATACGGCACTGGTACTTAAAGTGGGGCCTTCTGCAGTTTAAAAGAGTGAGAAGTATTCATAACATGTAAAGAGGATTTTTTTGTTATCTATTATATTCAGATATTATTTTGGGGACTATTTTTTTGTTTGTCAGATTTCTTGAAAACTGTGAGATTATACATTGTGTACAATAGAGGTGCCACCTCCCTTTATCCTCACACCAGCACTTTTGTTTAAAACTATATCTATCTGGCCGATTCTTGTTTAGATTTTGCTGAGATAACGTCTGAACCTGTTCAGCAAACCAGATGTTGAACATGACAAACACGGCCAGTAATTGAGCCTTGCAGAGGTTAGGAGGGTCAGGTTTGCAATGACCTAAGAGTTGAATCCTGACTAATTGCAGACAGAGACAGATTGGAAAGCTAAATTAATATCTGGTGAAGGGTATGGTTTTATCCATTAGTAATATGACTGCAGCCCTATATGCTATTATTGGAGTGTTGGAGAATGGGTCAGCTGTTGAGGTGTTTGACACCAAAAAATGTTATGACACAAGTGTAGCTACTTGAATAAAGGTTGAGCAAGCAGGTATAAAAATGTATATGTAATATATAATAATGTCAAACATTGCACATTTTTGCAAAATAGAGCATATTTTTGCCCAGGCTAAATAGATAGAACCTGCCCTGTATAGCTAATATGACTTTCTGTTTTGCCTCTAGTCTGGTTTGATCAGAACACAGGATGTGGATTACTTCCTGAGACCCGTGTCTCGCAGCCTTGCTCAGAGAGAGAACTTCACAGCACCCTCCAGTCACCAGCCACACATTCTCTACAAGAGTGAGAGAGACTCCCGGATGGAGCAGAAACGTCACAACCCTCGGGCACTTCAGAAGAGATCTCCAGATTCAACTCATCACAAATCACCCAGACACTTTGTCACCAAGAGATCCATCAACTCACGGACAAACCCTGCTTACAACACAGTGATTGAAGATCAGAAAAGTGACATCAGTCACCATGACCAGATGGAGCACCATGACAGTGGCCATTCCCGCAACAGTCATCACCATGACAGTGACTACAGACATGGGGAGAAGCAGAGGCAGCACTTCTGCGGAAGACGGAAGAAATGTATGTAAGGGCAATTTCTCATTCTAATCCACATGTAGCATGCAGTGTTACTATAAACTGTATACCACCCCTTTATTGAGATGCATTAAACATCCATGCAACTGCTTCCCATGCATATATTAAGTCAACAGGGAGACAGAGTGTAAGTAACATACATTTCATCAGTTTTCTACACTAAGGACATGGAGAGAAGTAAAACAGAAAAGCATTGCATAAAACCTTTCTGGACTGATGATACAAGATGTGTTTTTAAACAACTCAATAAGGTTAGTATAATGAGGTTAATCTTACCTAAGGGATATTTGCTTTTGGATCTTTTTTTACTTTAACTCATAAAATTAGATTATGTGACATATGTTGAAAAATGTAATGTGGTCATTTTTGCCCTTTTTAATCCCTCCAATGTAAACGAAAATCTTAAATTTTTCACAAATGACTAAATTAGTAGCTTGAACTCAAAGACGTTAAGCCACATTGCAAAAGAAAAAGTCAAATCGCTTACATTTTCACAAAGAAATGTAAAAAAGATTGACATGTGGTAATAATTCTATTTATTGAAGATTCCGCTTAACTCTGTTAGCAGTCAGCCTCCCAGGGTTGTGGTTGGTTCACAGAACATAGAGACACCAACATTAATATGAGCCCAAAGTAATGTTATTGCATTGAATGCCAGTGTATATTGACTTAGTGCCTCAATATTCACAGGTACTTACAGAACTAACGTGGTAAGAACAACACATGGTGAATCATTTGTAGCACCGCATTTAAAGTAACAACATGTGCTGTCGTTAACACATCATTAGCCCTGTTGTGTTAAAGAGAGAGAACAAGACGTGTCTTTTTACATAACAAGAGAGTGGAAAGTAAATCCAGACATGCCACCTTTTTAAACCTCACTGTGTTTTTGACTCATCAGTTTTTAACTGAGGAGATTTTGTAACCTTTGAATACAATGGCAAATCGGCAAGTTTGGTAAATTTCCTTAAAAATAAATCCTGAAACTGTAATGTTTCTTCTTCCGAATATTATCTCAATCTATATTGACAATTTCTTGGTGACATTGGTGACATGACCTGTGAAAGGTTAAGGGAAATGGTTTGTATTCACTTTACAGTGTGACGAATGTTTGCTCTCAAGGAATTACCACGAGATCAGTTAACATTGCTGGGGTCACAGGGGGCATATGAAAGAGAGCAGGCAGGGACTGGACTGGTACCACCACCGTTACACTGCTGAACCCCAGCTGCCTGTCCCCTGTGAAAACACACTGATGTTTACGTTCCCATGGGATGACATCACTGAACACCTGTGCCATGTTTTAGTCGAAAAGGCACTTTGGTCGCTTACCTACTGTCCCCCTAAATAAGCAAACTTTCTAGCTTTTTTAGTTTGTTGCGGCCAAATAGCAGGTGAAGGTTTACATAACCTGGAAACATAGAAGTGAAGATTTGAGGCAACAGTGTCACAAGATTGATATCTTTTTTTTTGATACCTGATATTAGTTTAAGGCCATGCTTTGCTTTGACATGTGTGTACTGCTGACCCCATGCCATAGTGTAGACTTGAGAATGGATGTGACACGTGTTTCCCAAAGGCGACCCAGCTTCAAAAGGAGAGAAAATTAGGTGTGTGTTCATTTGAGTCACGTGTTCACTTATCAAAACCCCTGATACGTTTTCACAATATGCTTGTATTGTGAATTCATTGCAATTTACGTCATCATACAGCTTCATAAAGCTTCTCTTGACACACTGACGCACTTTAAGCACCATTTAAATGACCTCTATTAACAAAACTTGCAATGTGGATTAAAACAGAGCTAGTTTAATTGATGAATTGCATTTACTGCTCATAATGAATCTAGAATTGGCCACTGTTCATCACTATATAGAATTGTGCTATGTCTACAAAATATGAAATTGCTCAGACATCTCTTGTAATGTCATTGTAAAGCTTCCATGTAACACTTGCATATGAGAACATTTTATGTTATGCTAAGGTACAACCGCTCACTGTGGTTTCACACTTTACTGAATGGTAGCATAAGACTGCCAGAGTTAACAACTGAAAAAACTGTGTGCAGTTTATCCATGACATCAGTTCATAAAAGTATGAGTATAGTTAATCACCCACAGTGGTTGTCAGCTACATAACAGATTTGCTGGTTAACACCCACAGGTAAAATTGCCAAGTGGCTATTGGTTCATATTGCACAACATATAGGCCTAACCAGCTGTGAGAAGGAAGGGTTCTATATTTGTAATACATGTCATGACTGTTATTAACTTACTATTATATGCACTATTGTTTTTTCTTACATCAATCACTTAGAACCCACTATACTATACAACAGTTTAATCCTAATGATGTTGACTCTGCAGCCACAGTGTATTTTATAAAGCTTCATTCCATTTGTTCTGCAGTTGTTTTCCACTTTAAAACTTGTGTGAAAACCTTTGTCCTGTTTTATTCAGACATGCCCAAACCTCCAGAAGACGATGCCTTCATCCTTCCTGATGAGTACAAGTTCATCCCGAGGAGCAAAAGAGCAGTGCTAATGAAGAGCCAGGCCAATCAGAAGCTCAACGTGGAGACGCTGGTGGTGGTGGACAGAAAGATGATGGACAACCACGGCCATGAGAACATTACCACATATGTTCTTACTGTGCTTAATATGGTGAGGGAAACCCAATTAAAAGTGCAGTGTTAGATCATAGGAGCTAAAAGGGAAACTACAATAGAAATGTATTGACTTTATTGGTGTGATGCGTTTAGTACCAATTAGCAAATGTTAGCATGCTAACACGTACCATTATAACTGCAATACTAAAGCATTTTAGCATTGTCATTGTGAGCATGTAAGCATTTAACTATCTGTGTCACGTGTTTACCACGCCTCTTTAGGAGACTAGCAGCCAGTCCTGAATGTATTGATTCCAATGGGAGAAGTGAACGTAAGATTATGATAATGACCGATTATTTCGCCCCTTAGTCCCCAAAGTAAATGCTCAATCCATTCTTTACAAGCCACATATCTCCTGAACATTCTGACACTAAGATGGTAATTTTCAGATGGACAGATCAGAAGAAAATTAACTTTGTTTGAGACCTGTTTCTGTCTCAGGAACAAACTCTTGTAAGATCTGGCAACACAGACGAGCTAATGTAACATCAGCTAACATTCTGGAACGCCCTAACAAAACTAATTTCCGTAATGCTAGCTGTGTAAATATAAAATGTTAGCAAAAATAACTTTTCATCCATAGTGACATGTTCCCTGTCTTCCATTCTCACTTATCAGGAAGAGCTCATCTAAAAACACGAAACTGATATCTGGGTGAGATCATTGCTGCGACACTCACAGTGTCCGCCCGTCCCTCTCAGCTGATCTGCAAGCAAATTCCGTCACGCTCATTTTGCTACTTAATGACTGACTGACAAATCCAAAGATAATCCGTCTATTTTGAAAACATAGTTCTCTGTAGTAGAAACCAAGTTGGAGCAGTCACAGCCTCAGAGGAGTCACCTAAATACAGTATGGAGTTTCACAGAAAACACCCAACCCCCTACCCCACCTGCCAGCTCGCATGGGTCTTAAAAAGGTTATTTGATATTTGTTAAAAATTGAATCTGATATGCCGTTCCAGCATTTTTGTTTTCTTTGCAGTGGAGTGGAAAGACTTCAAAGTGTTAATTACCTATTTAAGAAAAACACACTGTACACAAAACACTGGAGCTCTATGGAAACTGGTGATTGTTTTGGTGAAAACACAGTGATTCATTGTATCTGTTGAATTTTGCTAATCTGGAGCTCTGTCAAACACTGCTGTTCCAGAAGATCTTAGTTTGTAAGTGCTTTTGATTGCATCTTTGACCTCTGAATTCTGCTTGAATTTGGTAACAAAGCACAGCCATGTGTCTTCTCATGAGTAGCTGCAGAGGAAGACCAAACATCAGGAACATAAGGAATGAATGAGTCTTAATGTTTCTGCAGGGGGAGGGTAAAAAGGCTTAGTGAGTGGCACCTGAGATATCCAGAGGGCCTGAGTGAACAAAAGCAAGAGATCAGGAGTCCACTTTCAAAGCCCAAAGTGTTATGATTGATGGTCAGATATCCATGTGAGTACAAGAAGCTGAATTGAAAACAGCAGTTGTGGCTGTCATACCTGACTGATACATCAAAAGGGGTTATTTCTATAAGAATGTCAAGGTGTGTTGTCTCAATAGAGCTCTCAATTGGATATGTCTAAATAGTGCAAGAACGTAAAGATCATAAGTATAACAGTATCAATATCAAATTGTATGTAATGTTATAAGCTTGACCAAAAAGATGAAACTATATATAGCAATCTCATTGTGTCAATCTAAATACTTTTTAAAGAAGTACTTGAATCTGGATTTGAACATTTTACTAACGGATCCAGCATGTCTGAAGATCCCAGTATCTCAAAGTGTCACAAATGTCTTGTTGTGTCAGTCAAAACCCAAAGAGATCCAATTTAACATGATTTGAAACAAAAAAAACAGGAAATGTCTGTGTTTGAGATGCTGAAAACAGCTTTTTCTGCCATTTTTGCATGAAAAATTAAGATTAATTGATGATCAAAATAGTAGTCTGTCGATTTACTAATTGATTAGTTGACTAATTGTTGCAGCCCTAACAGTGCCTGTGTTTGTTTGCCTTTTAGGTCTCCAGTCTCTTTAAAGACGGTACAATAGGGGGGAACATCAACATAGTGATAGTGGGCCTTGTGCTTCTGGATGAAGAGCAGGTGAGCATCTCAAAGCATGTAAGCATTGTCATGTGAAAACCCTAATATATCCCAAAATCCAGCCTCTCAAACAGTAAACACTGTGATTGATGGTTGCATTTTGAAATGTGGTTGTGGGGTTGAAGGGTTTGAAAATTACTCTTATAAAGGGTTTGGTATACATATGATTAAAGAGACTTTAAGAACACCACTAACAGTCTGTGTCCTGCAGTGCTAGCTGTACACATCATGGAGCTTCAGACACAAAGGGAATGCAATAGACAAAAAAAAAAATTTGTTTATTGGTTTTTATGCCTGAAGGTCCAGATCTTAGGTCTCACAGAGGTTTTCCTGGGGTCGTTCCAACTACTAAGGACTTTTACAGTGATTAATTATAGAGTGTACATTTCCTTGGATCTTTGCCAGATTTAGGAGGGAAATTATCTTAGCGTGCAAGAGATGGAGAGACAGCTTGAGTCCAAGTGAAAAAGTGTGAAAGAAGGGAGAGGGACAGAAGCAGAGAGGAACAGGTGGGGCACTGTCAGAGTAAAAGAGTCAAGCAGGCTGAGGAGAATGGATTCTGGTTTCCATCCACCTGTGTTGTTAATAGATTCCTATCTTCCTTAAGAGGCAATAATCAGTGAGAGGAATGCCAAAAATGTCCCTGACTTTTGTCTTTCTAGTAGCAACACTTAATTTATCAGTGTCTCCTCTCACATCTTCATGTTTCATGCTGCCATCATATTTCACATCCATACATTGAAAGATATTGGTAATTGAATGAAAAGACCAAGCAAGGAAATGGTAAACCAAAGAAATTTCCATACACATATAATAGCTTGGCCTTCTTGTATTCAGTGACGTTGTTATTTGGTTTTATTGATGTTTTGAAGCAGTGGGAGGGTAATGGCATTCATTTGCCTGACATTTTTCTCATTTAAATCTATACCAATCTGTGCTCACAGCTTCCTTTCATGAAGACAACATTGTCTCTCTTTCTGCCTCCTTGTATCTGCTTTATCTCACAGGAAGGCTTGGTGATCAACCACCATGCAGACCACACACTGAACAGCTTCTGTCACTGGCAGTCCACTCTGGGAGGCCGACAGGGCCGACACCACGACCACGCCATTCTCCTCACAGGACTCGACATCTGCTCTTGGAAGAATGAACCCTGTGACACTCTTGGTACATTTAAACACTGAGAAGTAGATGTGCCGTTACAAAATGTCTGAAAGTATAATTTGAGTGTTTTTGTGTCACTCAGAGTCAAGTCACAGAAACGCCACCTGTCGCTATTTTGTGTTTGTTTCTTGCTCTTGGTAGAAATATGTGATTCTTTCTTGCTGTCTGTCGTTCTCTGGGAAGGTGTGCCTGTCTTCTGTCACACGGTGTGACCGAGGATCCCATTACCCAAACCAGATGTCGACAAAATCTGCAGCTTTCAGATCTTTTGGGCTCAACAGTATGTAGTACTGTGGAAGAAATATTACTGTTATGAGCATAAAAAATCTTATCAGAAGGACAAATCTAAAACATAGTCATAGCTGCATTATTGTATGCGACATCAGAGGAATATAAGCTATACATTCAGAAAATTACATGGTACTCATGTTACATGCTAAATCACAGGACATTCCAAAAAGTGGGTTAGGGTTAATAGGTCATTATCTGTACAGAATAAGCTCAGCTACTTCAGACACACGTGTGTGCACACACACGCACACAGACACACAAACACACACACACACA
>NC_045738.1:2903210-2924301 GCF_008692095.1 Etheostoma spectabile | reverse complement strand
ACACACACACACACACACGCACACACACACAAACACAATGTAAACCATCTAACCAACCTGACAGCTTGTATGTGGTAATGGCCATGCAAACACATTGTTGTCTTCCACACTGTGAGAAAAAAAACTTGTCCCAGAAAAACACAGTCACGCCAAAAAAAACACACTCCCGTCAAACCCCAGACTTAAGTTTTGACTTCAAAGTGTTGAGGCTAGCATTAGCTCTAATCGTTGCTATGAAAGTCCAGTTCAAAGGTCTGTGTGTGACTCTGCATGTGCGCAGTCAAAAAAGAGTTAGTTCTGACTATTAGTGCTACCAGTCATTATATATAACACAGTGTATTTGCATTTCTGTTACAGCCCTATCCCTCAGTGTTTTCCTCAAAAGCAGTATAATATTAATGATTAACCTCTTTCCTGACACAAAAAAGGAACTAAATTCTCACAATCAATCTGCCTGCTTGTGTTTAATATCATTTAATTATCATTATCATCTGTGTGTGGGACGAAGGGAGAATGGACAGAGAGAGGACAAAGGGAGCTGAATAGTAAAAGGGAGTTTAATAGACAATGATAAATATCAGAAAGAAGTGAAGACAGACAAATACTGTTTTAAAGTGAAGCAAAAGGTAGTGGGAATGTTTCCAAAGAGTTCCATTTTTAAACTTATGAAGGGGTTTTAACTCAATTATTCTGTTTGATATAGTATCTCATGCATGCCGTCCACAACTAGCTCAGACTGGGGTATGTGTCTGTGCTTCTCATCTGAGAGAATCCTCTTGGAGAGAATCCTTTTGAGTTCAAAGTCCAAGTTTTTTTAAGTAGGAATAAACACAGTTTGACAGTGGTTGTTGTCATCAATTACAGTTTGGGTTAGAACTAAGTGAGTTACCACTGATGAAATAATGGAAGTGTCATATAAAGTCTGTAAAATTTGATCACTGGTTTTGCAGGCTTTGCTCCAATTAGTGGGATGTGCAGCAAGTACCGGAGCTGTACCGTTAATGAAGACACAGGTCTGGGTCTGGCATTCACAATCGCCCATGAATCCGGACACAAGTAAGGATTTCCATTCGTCTCATGAGTGCATGATGACAAAAAAAAAAAGTGCTGGGATGTCTTGTGGCAAAGTTAAGTTGTCAACAATGAACCACACTGCCCCTGCTTCGCGTCCAGCCAGGGGCCTTTGTTTGATATTATCCCCCATCTCTCCCCTCGTTTACTGTCATTTGTGTACCGAAGGTATAAAATGCCCTGAAACATAATTTTTAAAAAATATAAAGGTAGAGCGGTCTTCTACCTATTGAAAGGTTGTAGTTCAATCCTTGCAGTCTACATGTCAAAGTGTCCTTGGTCAAGAAACTGGACCATAAAATGCTCCTGATGTTGCACCATCGTTGTGTGAATGGAAGTCGGATAAAAGCGTCAGCTAAAAGAAATGTAATGTAATGATCCCGTAGGATAACATATGCCGTAACCTTACAATGTGACATGTATCATCATATAATTAAAGCATGGGCCACAAGATGTGTTTTCAAGTATTTTTTCCATAGTAATGCAATGTTGTGGTTTTCTGCTTGCCCGCCCTTGCTACAAACACATTAACATGGAATGGCTACCTGTCTTCTATTGTTAGATTAAAAAATATGAACCCAATATTATAGAGCAGTGTCACCATAACTTGTACACAGAAAACATTTTATACCTTTTTTCACTCCCCAGTTTTGGAATGGTCCATGATGGTGAAGGAAACGTTTGCAAGAAGTCAGAAGGCAACATCATGTCTCCAACATTAGCGGGTCACAATGGCATCTTCTCCTGGTCTGCCTGCAGCCGCCAGTACCTCAGCCGTTTCCTCAAGTAAGCTGCCATGCATGTATTTTCTATTACAGCTATATGCTTTTGTTGTGGTGCTAAAACAATGCGCAAATAATTGATTTAAGAAGCACTTATTGTTAGTAATGACATTTATGGGTATCACAGAGTCTTATTAAGTTTTCAAAACACAAGAGCTCCATCACATGCATATGGCACATTGATGAATAATGACTAAATCCTCATGCCAGCCTTTGTTGAGTGCTCATGCAACAAAGACATAAAGCACTGTTTTAGTTTATAAAACTGACTTTTAAAGCAAGAGTCCCCTTGGCAATAACCACGTTTAACATGCATTGTGTTTACAAAAGTCAACATGTGTTACTGATAGATGAACATGTGTTGAAGAAAGAAATATGTCAGAGGCAGGTAAATCAGTTACAAATGCTCTGATCCAAAGACTGGCAAGTGAAAAAGTGCACTTATGGTGAAACTATTATGAGACTTTTGCAGAAGCAAGGACAAACAGGCCTACTGTAGGTATGTATGTATGTGAGAGGCTGAAATATATAGCTGAAATAGCAACAGAGCGAAATGTGGTGCTGATATTTTCATGTGACGTGTTTCTTACAGACTGCATACTGTATGTTTTATGTGTCAACGTACAAGGTACAAGTGTGCAAGACAGAAAGTTGTGTGTGTATTTGTGCAATAACTGCATTTTCATACACCCAGCCTTCTAATCCAAGTAAAAAAAAGAAGCATCATAGACATAGCGTCCATGTGTCTGGCCGTATTTCTATGTGTCTGTGCGTGTGTGTGTGTGTGTGTGTCTGTGTGTGTGCGTGTGCTTGGAAGCAAATAGCTTTGAGCCAGTGCCCGCCACTAAATTTACCAGTGTGTTAACTGAACTGTCAGGTCTCCGCTCTCAGAGTGGTGGAGACAGACAGTGTATTTCCTCGCTGAGTTATTAGAGCTGTGGTGACCTCACCCTTGTTAGAGCTGTCAGCCTTATATTAAACTCGCATCACCCCCAGAGGCCACATGGAGGGGATCTCTGCACCACAGAAACAACCAGGGGTCGTCTTCCTGCATAATCACTGAATGATAAAAATTCTGTACGTTTTCCTAATTGCAATCAACAGAATGTTATGATATTAAAATGTTTTTTGGCTAAATGTGTCTTGTTGAGTTAACCGAGACACTCAAATGTCTCTACATTCATCTGCTATGGAGGGGGAGTGTTGTGTAAGCCAGCAGAGTTTACATCACACTCACACTAAATCTGCCTCTCCTCAGCCAGCTATGACAGAGAGGTCTGTGCCAACACTGTATGTATAGTCAGATGCTTTATCGGACCTCTTTGTCATGCCTAGAATGAATGGACAACTTTTCATGGCAGGGGAAGCACCATCTCCTTTGAAGCCACTTGAAGTTGTTTTGGTTTTTGTGAGCACTCGTGAAACCCTTTAGAAAGTCAGCGATACATAAAAGTTACAAGATTCTTGAGGTCCAAATTTTTTTCCCAGGGTCAGACATGCTACATTGGACACAGTTTGGCTCTTTGGTCTCATCCTAGCTAACATCTAAGGAGACATATCTGTGTCTCTTGTAGAAGCTCCACTTGTGAACTTTTTGGGAAATTTGCTTTTTAGACAACAGGATCTATAGCGCTCAAGTCTGTTTGTTAGGTATGTGGCTGGACCAAGCAGGTGGTTATCTGGTTAGCTTAGCATATAAACTGCAAAGGGAGAAAACAGCTAGCCTATGTACAAAGGTAACAACATTTGTATTAATCAGTGATCGCTAAAGCTCACAGATGAACACGTTATATCTTGCTTCCATGAGAAATTCCTTCAATTGACCATTTTATGTGCCAGACTTTGTCTTTGTATTTGATGTGCCAAAACTCTGTGGTGAATATAAAATGGCCCATAATTTTTATCTGGTAGAGATGAGTCAGGAGATCTGCAGAAAAGAATGGGTGCTTTTCTTATTTATTTAATTTTTTATTTTTATCTATTTTTTAAATCCCCAGCTGATGATAATCGGTGGCCTTCGGTGCTTACAGTTTACGTTTTAGGAAAAAAAAATGAATTTTCCTAAGCCTCTTCCAGTGCCATCATTGAATATAAAAAGCTGCTCTAAAGGGAATCTGTTCTGAGCTACATTGGGCTTATAATTTCATGTGTGATTGACTGCCAGCATACGTGCATGCTTGTCCACGGACCTTACTTGTGCGCCTGCTGATGTGTGTACACTGTAAATGTAATGTATTTTTCAGAAACGTTATTACGTGAATAATATCAGAATATTGCACTTGAAGAACAGCCATTGTTCTCTGTAGACACATAGAACCCATAAAGCAATAGAAGATCAGACACACACACACACACACACACACACACACACACACACACACACTCTGCTAAAGCAATCATGACCACTTGCTAGCACGATAAACCTTTCCAACATATTTTGCTTTTTCATGCTCTTTCCACCATATTTCTGTATTATATTCCCTTGACAGCAGTGTATAAGCTGTAAAACATATCTGTATGTTAACCAGTGATATCAGTTAACATTGGAAACCCCCACTGGTTTTAGGATATGAATGATATGGGCAAGGAGGTCTGTCATAATTGAGCCTCTGATGCATTAAAATCATTTCAGGGTTTAAGTTTTGGCAACGTGTTATGTTACCATGGCAACACTTAACAGTA
This sequence comes from Etheostoma spectabile, assembly GCF_008692095.1. Lineage (NCBI taxonomy): Eukaryota > Metazoa > Chordata > Actinopteri > Perciformes > Percidae > Etheostoma > Etheostoma spectabile. Next base: position 2,919,766 of record NC_045738.1, on the reverse strand, counting down.
CTCTCCAACGTGGGAAACAATGGAGCATCATAGACTGATGCTATGCTCTCTGTTACGGAATTTCTGTGTGCACAGCATGGAGCCTTACATACCAGCTACCTTATATTTATGAAAACAAGTTATTGCAAGTTCTGCTGACATGTTCACTTCCACTCTCACCTTTTCTTTGCTTTTCTATAACTTCCTCTTTTATTCTCCTTTCCTCCAGTTCTGCCCAGGCTGTGTGCTTATCAGATGAACCCAGAGCAGTTAAGGCGTATCAGTACCCTGAAAAGCTGCCTGGCGAGCTGTACGATGCAGACACACAGTGTAAATGGCAATTTGGGGAGAAGGCCAAACTCTGCACCCTGGACTTCAAGAAGGTAAACTTGGTTTTGACTCAATTATGCCATCCTATACTAATTTAAAAATAAATTTAAAAAAAAAAAACATGCCATGCTCTAATTCTCTCTGTGGTTTTCTTTAGAAAGAAATTAAAGAATTTGAGAGCAGGATGGAGGGAATAAGGTAGAGGAAAAAAGGAAGAATAAAGGAAAAAGGAAGGAAAAGAGAAACTGATTAGGATTGCATTTCCTCATGTGCACACATGCACATGCATGCATTCTGTATGCACACACTCAAAATAAACAGAGATCTAATTCTGCCCATATAATACACACAGGGATAGATGACTAAATATACACTGGAACGTTGCCAATGGGAATCTCTTCTTGTTGCTTTCCCATTTTCGCATAACTCCCGATGTTACTTTTTAAGATACTCTGCTTACTGTCTAGATAGGGTGTAGATTACTTCAATGTTTAAAGACAGTGTAAAGATGTTTTGAATTATTGGTGGTCCAAATATGGTAACATCACCTGAAGATGCACCTGCCCTTCCAAAAACATAAGTCAATGGATTGTTTTTATTTTATTTTTTTGAGATAGTAATTTCTTTAGAAATTATTCTGACACAGCTGAATTTTGCCACAGGACCCCTTGCAGGCCCTGCACACTGTGTGCCTAGATGGAAATGTCAGAAAACTCATTAACCCCAAAATACATTGGCCACCATGTCTCCCTTCAGGCAGATAGAAATCTTAAACTGTAAGACAAGGCATTAACCAGTTAGACTAGAACTCATTGGTGCAATGTTGTACAGTGGTCCTGAAATGCAAAACACAGCATTTCACAAAAGAAATGCAGGCTATCAACTTTATTTGTGACTCCTGATCAGGCACTAGAGACGGCAATGGGAAACCTGCCACTGGACAACATTAGTTCTTAGTCTCACTGATTAAAAGCATCAACATGAGATGCAGATTTGATGCTTCTTAATACAATCAGTGAGTTATGGTTAAAATTGTTTATATATCGATACACCCTGAATGGATTGGAGTATAGAACTGGACTAAGACTTCTTTCATTTCTTCAACATTACTTTTGAGGATTTTACTTTTTTATTAAAGAGTATAAATGACTGAAATCTTTATTTTAAACGATAAAAAATAAAAGATATATATATACTGCATATGTACATATGTATACATAAATGTGTCTATATGTATATGTACAGGTATATATGTACAGTATATACAAAATGTAACAAATAACATACAAATAATACAAATTAAAAAATAAAAAAGTCTCACTTTACAGTCTTTACCACATATAAATCACTATCAAGCAAGATAAATCAAACATGCCATTTTAAAAAAAATACAAAAATACTACTCCCCTATATGTCCTACTTCATCTAAATATTAGATAACAACAGTAACATCAGTGCAACTCTCTTTCATTACTTTTGTACTTTTCACAAATCAATCATCAACCTTTTTTTAAAATTGCAACATGTTTACGCTTTCTTTAATCAATTCATTCAGACTATTCCATGGTGGAAAACAGAGTTGGAAAAAGGGACTTCAAAATGCCACAGAGATTATTAGCTGGATTTGAACCCATGATACCAGAACATGGTATCCTACTTAGCCTGCTCATCCCTGTACTATTTCAGCTAAATGAAATGTGAGAATTGCTCCCTCATGGTTTTGTTTTTGGTCTTACACTGTCTTTGCTTATGCACCTGGTAGTAGCAAGGTGCACAGGACCCAAACAATCCCAAGCAGCACTCATGATCATACTCACTGTCTTTCCAGACACTTGTTACTCATAAAAAATCACTACAAGAACCGGCCTCAGCGGGGCAATTTATCGTGTAATGAACTCATATTTCATGAAACTTTTTGGCAGGCGTTGTCAAGATAAGGTACCGCTGGAGGAGCCAGATGATACTCTCCGTGTTGTGTGGGGTTAGATAGAGCTGGGTTACCCTAGCATAGAGCAAAATTATATGCATGCATGTTTTTTCCCTTTTTCTGTCTTTAACTCAGTTTATGTCTCACTCTGTCCATCATCTCTCTCTCTCTCTCTCTCTCTCTGTCTTTCCCTTCCTCCATCAATCATTTATTCTTTTTCCTGTCCCCCTCTGCCATTTTAACTGCTACAAAAGGCCTGAGCAAGCAAAACAGCTGGACAAATAAGCCTTGGAATGGATTCCATGTTGGCTCTTGGCAGCAACAAGCTGAGGCCGAGGTGCCTGTCAACATCTGCACTGAGTTGTCAGAATCTGATAAAGTCATTCAGATAGTAATAGGGTGGACATGTTAAAAAATTAGCAGGCCATGTTTCTCAGGCAATGTGAGCAGGGAAACCACTCAGTGCTCCCATCTGAATATTTCAAACCACTGCTGAGACACACTGCCATGACTTAATGTAAATTTAAGTCTGTTGAGCCATGTTAATGTACATAATTGCATGGCAATATCTCTTTTATCGAATGTTTATGTACTGTGTGGGTTTCACTTTTTGCTGACATACTGTACGATGTTAGGCAAAGAAAATGTATGAAAATACTAATTGCAAGTTTTTTTGCATGTAATTATTTGTCATTCTGCTGCAGAAAAAATGGATATGCATGTTTCATTTTAACGGATGCATTGCATTGCCTGTGGGATCATACAAATGTTGTTATCCTAGCTACTGAAGCATACATTTTTTGGAAATATAAGGTTGCTGCACACTGATAGTTGCCAGATCAATATTTAACATCTGTATATCGACAGGTTTCTATCAACATGTTTTAATAGCTCTCTAGTGACAAAATAACAATGTTATTATGATTTATTGTCCTTCCCATTTCTAGCTGTGTTTACAGCTGCTTTATGAAGGATACAGATTTTCCCATTACTGAAATGTGGAGCACGATTACTCTCTGCCTTTCTCCCATGTTGTTCCAGGACATCTGCAAGGCTCTGTGGTGCCACCGTGTTGGGAGGAAGTGTGAGACCAAGTTCATGCCAGCGGCTGAAGGCTCTGCCTGTGGCCCTGATATGGTGACTTAACACGTGTGTGTGTGTGTGTGTGTGTGTGTGTGTGTGTGTGTGTGTGTGTCACCTCGAGTGGCATCACACGACTGGCATGGGAACCCATTCATTTCTATGGGACTTTTTTATCCATCGCCTTTGAGACAATTCAAGAGGCCGTACCACAGACATTTTTTAGCTGCTAGCAGGGACATGCAGCTAGATACCTCTATCTTCCGTGTATCTTTACCCATGGTTTTATTAAAAACAAAGAAAAGAACTGTACCATCCATTCAGGGGGTATAATTACCCTTTAATCATACCATCACTAAGATAACCTTTGATCCAATTTAGCCGAAGGAGCCAAAATGAGTTTGCAGTTGAGACGCCTGTTTTGTCAAATGAGGACAGCATGTGGTTTTTTCCTGTATTTTTTTTGTCACTTCACTGTTGACAGCACACTGCTTCATGGCAACATCTTACCAAATACATTCACAAATAAAAAGCACAAAACAAGAGCCTCTCGCAAACATGTGTTTGCAGTTTTGGTGAGAATATGCCCAACAATATGGTTCAAACCAGAACATTGGAAGCCATAGCTTTTAGATTCCCTGCACAGTAGACTGAGTTGCACAAGACCAATGAAACAAGTGAATTCAATTTCAGAGTGGATTTACCCAGCCCCTGTGCTGCTCAGTATTATCAGCTGTGTGACATTTAGAATAAGAGGTGTAGAGCTTGTAAAGATGTCTCACACAGACACACATAGATTCCCCCTCCAAGGGATACCTTGACAAAGAGTGTTAGTATTTAATAAGGTGAACAGGCGGAATTGATGGAGACACTACTATGAAAGTAACATTTGTTGAGTGTTTTAGTGTTATGTAGTGTAGATACTTCCACACTGTTTGGCCGTTTCAAGACAAAGGCCTTTAACTGTGTGACACTGCACTACTTTGAACAGTGTCTTTGTACACCAGTGTCTTTGTCCCAGTGCAGACTAATAAATCTACTTAAAAGCAAAGAGTTTGGATCGACTTTACAATGTTTTACATTTGGGTTCATTTGAGTACAGTGTCAATACAATCTCTCGTTGATAGAGGTACAACAGTCTCCCTCCTTTATTTTACCTCAGGGAGCAGCTGCAATTGGTTTGTTGCTGATGTGGCAAAAATATGCCATTGAGGCTTGCGCCAAAAAGCAATCTGTTCTCTTTATTTATTCTATGTTTCTTTTTTACTTCTATCAAGAAGATTCTCCCCCAAGGCTGAGTCTCTCTCTCTCTTACCCTCTCTCCCTTGACAGCCCATCATCCACATTTGCTTCTCAATATATTGAACTTGATGGTTTAATCCCACCCTCTCCCTCCACGGGACAATTAACTGAACACAAACAATGACAGGCTCACTTAGGAATCTGTGGCACTCAGCCGCAGGGGGAAAACTGAGGGAAAATCAGCTGTTGTAGTTCCTAGTCAAGGACCACGAGATTGGTTGGAAGTGTGTGTGTGTGTGTGTGTGTTGTGTGTGTGTGTGTGTGTGGTGTGTGTGGTGTGTTGTGTGTGTGTGTGTGTGTGTGTGTGTGGTGGTTGTGTTGTGTGTGGTGACATGCATGAACACACAGTGAGAACAAGAACAGCTGAATATTATCTATATATTTGCTGCCCTATCAATACTAGTGTATGATGGGTTGTGTGTGTACAGTGTGTGTGTGTGCAAAGGATCACTCCAAACCGAGCAGTTGAGAATATTGTGACTGATGGCATCTTGACATGTTCAAATCCAGTTCAATGCTGTGCCAGGGAAGTGCCCATAACATAATGTTACTTTAAGCGAGTCTAGATTCTGCAAAGTATTCTCACATTACAGTTGGGGATTTTGAGTAAAATACTGCTCATTTTTGGGAAACGTGATTGGTTGGTTGGCCTTTTTTAAGATAAAGATTCAGCAGTATGAACAACCTGTACCACCTCCATCATCTCATGCATTACACTCTGCAGACAAACTGAATTCACACTACTTGTCTTTTAGTTTAACATTTGTCTCTTGCCTTGCCTGATTGTCTTATGGAAAACCTTTATTAATTCTCATGGGTTGAAAACCACTTGGTCAGAGTAAACCCTGTGCAGAGGGGTGGTGGTATCTGAGGTAGTAACTGTGAACCTAACTAAAGCTCCTCTTTGACAGGTTAAAAGAAGCAGCATGTACAGTTGTGTGTGGGGGGGTAAAACCTTTTGAAATGCATAGTAAAAATGGGCCTATTCTGCGTCACTTCTTTCAAAACGTAGGTAGACACCAGATGTGAGATTAATACAAAAGTCACTAAAAGGCTGAAACCCCACACGTATTGTTAATTATCTCAATGCTTTGGCAGATATGTATTCTTTTGTTTAAGAATTAAATATGTTTCAAAATATGTTTTACAGCTCTGAAGCAACATTACTATATTGATTTATGCATTATTGGCAACAATGTTTCAACCTGTTGGAATGGTTTTATAGATCTTTTTAACTGTTTCTGCTTATATAAAAAAGGGTAACATGAAATGCAAATAGGACACACTATCACTGTTGGAGAATATTCTTCTCAGGTATTTTTCCACATTTTGTTGTGTGTTTGGCTTAGCTCTGTTAATTCTAGCTGATGACAATTAGAGGTAGATACTGCCCAAAAAGCACAACTAGAGTTTTACTGATAGAGAGTATGTAACCAACCAGGCCCACAACCTTTTTGACAGACAGTCATCAGAAAGAAGATAAAGGTCATGGTCCGTTGGAAAGTCTGCATGGTTTTGTTTTTTTTATGACTCTTTGCATCTGTGCACCTCCCTTCTTCTGCCACTCATAATTCCTCTCTCTATCTCAGTGGTGTCGTAGGGGCCAGTGTGTGAAGCAGGGTGACGAGGGCCCGAGACCTCTGCATGGTCAGTGGTCAGAGTGGTCGTCCTGGTCTGCCTGCTCACGAAGCTGTGAGAGCGGAGTCACCTATCGAGAGAGGCAGTGCAACAACCCCAGGTAGAGATTTACATAAGAACAGTTCCGAACAAACAAGTACAACAGTGCATGTTAGCAAAGATTAGAACAGCACAAAAATGCAAATATCAGCAATCAGAGGAGTAGTTTGACATTTTGGGAGATGCTCTTTATTGTCAAGAATTAGTTAAGAGGGTCAATACCACTCTCATGTTTATGGGTTAAGTAAGTTGTAATAGAGCTGGAGACAGCAGGCAATTACCTTTGCTTAGTTGGAGTCTTGATGCTGGAGTCCTGGGGCTGTTTATGTCTTATGTAGTCAAAGAGCTTAAAACAAGGTTAAAACCCACCGCTAAAGCTGAGTGTTATGTTGTTGTTGTTGCCTACCTACGCAAAACTGTTTGACTAAACTTTTCTGCTTCAATCAGGACATATAGAAGATGTATTAAGTGACTACGCTTTAATACGGAGATGGTCTGTACTGTTTGTGATTGTTTAACTCAAGGCCAAGAGTATATTAAGACACGTGATTAAAATAGTGAGGATCACTTTCACAGGGGGCTGTCGCTTTATCGCTTATCTGCTCACTTAGTCCCCTACTCATCAGTCACTCAGGATTATTTGCTCCGCCGTTCAGTGAGGGGCCCCCATCCCAAATGCCGATGCCTCCTCCTTATCATGTCATGCCAAGATCCTGACAAGTGGCAGGCTAAATTAGACAGAGAGTGATGAGGAGAAAGAGCGCGAGATGGTGATGGAAGGTAAGGAAGACAAAGCCAGGCAAGGGGGGAAAGAAAGGGGGGTTAGGAGAGATGACAGAGAAGGGATTAAAAAAGCAAAACATGAAATTCAGAGATATGAAGGGAGAGAATCTGAGAGCGAGAGAAAGATAAGTGACAATGTGATTAGAGGGCTTATAGAAGGTGTAATTGTCCTGTGGAAGAGATTTTGAGGAACACAGCCTGGGGATATACACCTGTGATTTTAGAAGCCTTTACAAAGGCACACACATAATTGCAATGAAATTTAATGTTATTTGTAGTTTATCACACTTTTGCTCACTCAGATCAAATGCAACACAAGTTATTTTCATCCTTAGAATACCATGTTAAGGCATTGCAGCCTGGTATTACCTGTAAGTGATACATGCCATCACTCACTCACACACATATTTAGAGAAGAAATCACAGCATTAGGAAGATAATAATTCTAGGGATATACTGAATATCAAACATAAAATATGTTGCAACAAATAGAGACATATACTTTTCAATCCTTCTCTGCAGACCTGCGTATGGAGGAAAGTTCTGTGAGGGCTCCACCAGGTCGTACAAACTTTGCAACACTGAGGATTGTCCCCCCAACACCACTGACTACAGAGCGCAGCAGTGTGCTGAGTTCAATGGCAAACAGTTCAGAGGATGGTACTACAGCTGGAGGCCATACAGTAGAGTGGATGGTGAGACCCATGTTCCAGTATTTTAGAATTACTTAAAACAATTAAACAATCAATATGCTCGTTGACTGTGGCCCATGTGGTTATTTTCTTTCCCCCCAGATCAAGATGTATGTAAGTTGTACTGCTTTGCTGAAGGCTATGATTTCTTCTTTGCCCTGGCCAGCAAAGTTAAGGATGGGACACTCTGCTCACAGGACAGCTCTAATGTCTGTATTGACGGACTGTGTGAGGTAATACTTTTAAATGGCAAGTGGCGAGACAGTAACAGGGTTTGACTGAATGATGATTTCAAAGTGTGTCGGAATTAGTGTTAGATTATTTTTGAAGATGAAATCATATGTAAGGTGTTTGAAATTGAGCTATAAATTCTGAGCGTGGATTTAGCAGTAGGAGAACATCAATAGACACTCGCTATGCTGGTATAATACTGCTTTAAATGTCATGAAAAACCAAAATGTTGACATCTTAACAAATGCGGGAAAAATTATTGAAGTTTCCTATTTATAGTTTGTTGCTTTTTATGTATAATATACTTGTTTGTCAAAAGCAATGATGTTTTTCTCCCACAGAGAGTGGGCTGCGACCGTATTTTGGGCTCCACAGCTGTGCCTGATGCTTGTGGGGTGTGTAAAGGAGACAACTCCACCTGCAGGATCTACAAAGGCCAGTACACCAAGCAGCATTATACCAACCGTAAGTCCCAGTAGTTAAATTGTTCACTTCATTGGTCTTGGGAGATTTCCCAACTGCCTTTTTTTGGCCTTTTATCATTTCATAACGCATACACAGTTACAAAATGTGTGTGTTAATATTTTATAATTTTTCTCAGAGTACTATGGGGTGGTAACCATTCCAGCAGGAGCTCGGAGTATCCGTGTGATGGAACTGAATACGTCCAGCTCCTACCTGGCTGTCAGGGACACCCAGAGACACTACTACCTGAACGGCCACTGGACGGTGGACTGGCCAGGCAGACACCCCATCGCTGGAGCTATTTTTGAGTACAAGAGACCCTACAACAGACCAGAGAGCCTCATATCAAGTGGCCCTACAAACGAGACACTAGTCATAGAGGTAAAGGATCCCTGGACACATAAAGTGCTGCTTTGATTGATGCTACAGATTTATGTCAATGTCTGTATGTATTTGTGCAACTGGTTGTTTTAGTAGTTGTTTTTTTATGCTTTCTACAACCATTTCCCATCTTTCATTCCTCTGTGACTTACTCTCTTTCTTCCCATGATAACTTTTGTCTCTATATCTGTGCTACGTGTTGTTGTCCCATGTCTCACTGATCTCACCACATTCTTTCTCTTGTAGATATTGTTGCAGAGCTGGAACCCAGGTGTACGCTGGGAATACACTCTGAAGAAAGCTGATGAGAAAAGGAGCCACATCAAACACAATTATACATGGGCCATCATACGTTCCCAGTGCTCTGCAACTTGTGCCGGAGGTAAGTGTAAACTTTATTGACAAAAATAGTTGCATTATCTTATTACAGTCAAAATGTTGTCCGAGCTGTAATTATTGTCCTTTTCATCTCCCTTATCATTTACCATCTGTTGTGAAGTTAGCTGTTTTTCGATTTGGTAAAAAAGCACCATAACTGTTTGTGGTTTTTTTACGTGGAATATAGTTCTAAAAGAATTTAAAGTCTTATCACGTTATTGAAAAGGGAAAGATCACCTTCTGATCATCAATCTGGGCCAGCAACTGAAGCTCAGTCTGACCTCCCTGATCTATAATAAGGCTTTTAGCTGCAGGTTAAATGGAGATGGGAGCGTTCCCATCATTACTGAGGGGACATTAGTAGCTCTTGTTTGGGACTGGTCAGACCTCTTCCTGTTCTACTGAAGACCTGCTATTACATGCATGCACACACACACACACACACACACACACACACACACACACACACACACAAATGGATACGTTAGAGCAAGCAAGCACACACATGCATGACTTCGACAAGTGTCCTTTGTTCCACCTGGGGCACACACACACACACACACACACACACACAAACACCCACACAAACTAATGCAAAGTTCTTGTAATGACCTGGACAGACCCTGGCATGGTGATTTGAGGCTGGAAGTCAGTAGACAAAAGTGTATGTGTGTAAGTGTGTGTGTGTACTTGCTTGCCTTCATGAGTGTGAACAAAGCCCCCAGTGTAGAGTTCCTATTGATTGACACTGCAGGTTAAAGTTCCCCACCCTGGTCTGTTGCAGTGCACCCTAACCACCTCCACCTCTTTGTGTCCTGATTGTAGGCCATGATGGGTTGGGGGTCATTTGCTTTATTAAAGAGTGTGACTGACTGACCTGAAGGAGTTAGGATGTGCAGATTGACCATGCCTGGGGCCAAATACCAACCAGGAGATCTGTGAAGCTGGGATTCAAGTTTCTCATACATCAATCTTCTTCTCTTTTTTTTTTTCGTTTGTCATCATCTAAAACAAATTAAGTTAATAAAAGAAACCATTCATGTGTTGTTTTCATATATTAAAGAAACAAACAAAAATATTTGCACATCACACATGAGATGTGGCGAAAAGACGCACGTTTAAATGTCCATGAACATTTCTTAGAAGGTATTTTAATGTCAGCTTAAACCAGTTAAATTAAACATGTGTCACATATTGCAGGTATATTACATGCAAACATTTGGTAGCATCCAGGATCTTGACACAATATGACTTACAAAACAATGCTGTTCTTTTTTTAGTCGCTATTCCCTTATCTTTTATTGTGACTGTTAGTGCCACTACTCATCTTAACCCCAACCGGTCATCAGACACCACCTACCAAGAGCCTGGGTCTGTCCAAGGTTTCTTCCTAAAAGGGAGTTTTTCCTCGCCACTGTCACAATGTTGCTTGCTCTGGAGGGAACTACTAGAACTGTTGGGTCCTTGTAAATTATGTGGTCTCATGTGGTCTAGACCACATAAAAAAGTGTCTAGAGATAACTCTTGATACACACAATAACCTATTATACTCCTGTCCATAACTATTGAATCCATTACTGTAAATATGAGACTTTTTTGTTGTACTGTCATTTTAATGTAACCAACAGACAGACAGCATAGATTGTTAGTCAAAATGAAAATGATATTCTCCTTTCATGATGATGTGCCTGAAATTATTGATATCACCTATACAGGCCAAATGAACACCAAGTCTGCGTGCTACAAAGACCTTAGAGCGCAAGTGAATACATCCTACTGCAATCCCAGATCAAGACCAGCTACTGGACCGATGCCCTGCAACACCCAACCATGTCCCGCCAGGTCAGACCCTCTGCTCTGTCATATGTCAGTGTTATGTTTGCTAGTCACAGTGGTGATGGTTACTGTTACTAAATCAATGTAGATGAAAATTGTGTGCAGGTCCCCAGAAGATGAATTGTAGTAACTTTGGTGATTCCATGACTTTTCCTCTAGGGCCGCCCGCAGTTTTGAAAATGTATTTGTTTAGTGAAATATCTTGACAGCTATTGGATGGATTCCTCTGCAATTTATTAGAAATATCCATGGTGTCCATGGGATAAATCCTAGTAAAATATCTCAACAGCTATTGGATGGATTGCCATTAAATTGGGTACAGACATTCATGTCTCCCAAAGTATGAATTGTTATCACTTTGGTGATTGCCAGATTTTTTATCCAGTGTTATAATCAGGTCAAAATTAAATCATGTTATTTGTCCAATGCCAAAACTATTGACATTCCATTCAGCCTCAGTTGTGTTTTAGGTATTAGCAAATGTGTGCAACACATTAAACTAAGATTGCTAACATGGTAAACATTATACCTGCCCAGCATGTTAGCATTTCCATTGTGAGCATGTTAACATGCTGACATTAGCATTTAAATCAAGTACGTCTGTGCCAAAGGACAACCTCACAGAGCCACTAGCGTGGCCGTAGACTCTTGTTGTTAAGATTAGAGTTTATGTGAATTAAATATCACAACTCATTCAACTCAAACCTTAGTGATGTCAATGATAATTGGTGGCTTCAAACATTTGTGAATGACCTCAACAATATATCTCGGGGTCGGGCTCTCAATCTGGACATCATTAAAAAATGGTATTTGAACGTTACACAATTCCTCATGTTTTCCTGATACACACTTTTGGATGGAAAAAGACAGAATAGTTGGCCCATCTGGACTTCTAGACTTTGGGGTATGTCAATTATTCAATTGTTCAATTGGCATATCCTGGAAGGGCTATTTCGTGAACCATAGGCTATGTGACAGCCAAAAACATTGTTGGCTGTTACCGCTCACCATTCTATACATGCACGCCTTAGGGGCCACCTGCCAAGTAGGTTGATATAGATATTGAAGCTCACCGCGCTAGTGAAAGGATGGTCTTGTGGAACGTATTTTACTGTACGTTTTCGCTCTACTTTGACTTAATGTCCTTTACTCTCATTCTACTTCACTGTTTGGAGGTTTAGTCTTCTGTCCTCCTACCTTCTGTCTTTTTCACCTTCCTCCTCCCTGCCTTCTTCTGACCGCCATGGGTTATTGTTTTACAACACCTACACATCTGCACTGTAATTTTTGACGTGCGGTGTCAAAAAGAGCTGTTTATTGGTTGAGTCAACTCTTCCAAACTACTTCCCACACTATCTCCTCATAAAGGGAATGAATGGTGTCAGGCAACACTGGCTGTATTCTCCACCCTATTTGAGTCCAATAAAGCACCTGTTCTATGATGAGGATATTTTTCTCTTGTGTAATGAAAATAGCTTTAACATTTCAGCCAAACATGTGTGTGAGACACGGTGAAGAAGGGAAAGTTCCACTGGATATTCTCTTTGTGTCTTTGTCCAGTTCAGCATGATACCTCACCAACTGTCAGGACTGGTTAGCTCCTGTGTTTGTTTAATACAGCAGGCCAAAGACTTGTAAACCTTTTCACATGCAGCCTCTCCGTGGGACCTAAGCTCATAACAACACACCAATTCTCTGGCCCTATCAACACCCACCAGAGACATCACTTTTCAGATTGTAGTTTAAGAAACACAGCTGGAAAGAAACAGACTTGAATTAGGCTTAAAAATCTGAACCTAAGTCACTACACGTGCATGGGTTACAGAGAGACATTGTAGCTAAAGCTGTTGGCAACCTGTCCCCAATGAGCTGTGTATTTCCTGTCTTGAACAAACATCAATCCTCCTGTAAAGGAATGACTTGAATCAGTCACTCAGTCACACATCCAGGATGCTGTGGACAAAAGGGCTTTTCTCAGAAATGTTGTAAAACTACCCCTGTCACTTAGAGTGGCACTAACAAATTTTCTATGAAGCATGATGATAGCAAACGGTGAGAGTGGAGCGAGACCCGCTTATGGTTCTGTGGTTTCAGGGTGTGGTTCTGTGGGATCTTGGCTCAGCTCAGTTGGTTTGGTCACTGTCTATACCCCTGACACACAAGAGCCAAGGCAGAGGATCAAAGATCAGTCAGCGTGGTGCGATGCTGCAGACATCATAGGGAGTGGTGCGCCCAATGACAGGCAGGACATGTATGAACACACATACATAAAGACACGTACAGGGGAAATGTCCCTCCCTTGTGTCTGCTGTTCTGGACAGTGTCATGAAGTTTACCCTGGCCAGAAAACAAATCAGTGAAACACTCTTGGAACAACATTGGCTTAAATGAGAGGGGAGATTTCTTTTTATTTAACTTCCTATGTACTTGTGTAGTTCACTGTCTGTAAGTATTAGCCAAGGCACAACATATAGAGCAACCTTAACAGAATACCTACTCTGAGTGGGGATGCTAACTTAACAAGAAATGTAGAACATGCACCCATGTACAAAGACTCAGTCTTCAATGCAGTTCCAACTTGTGGTCCTTGGCTGCCGGCCATTCCCCCTCTCTCTCCCCTGGCATGTCTATGCTGTCCTGTCAAAATAAAAGCCTAAAATGCCCCAAAATAAATATTTTAATAAATAATCTTAAAAAAAAGAAGAAAAGGTATTTCCTTACCAATGGCTTCAACCATCCAGGACACTTGCACATACTTTGCAGACTTGTACAGGTCGTGCCGCCACGCATATAGCCCCTATAGCCACGCATATAGCCCCTCTTGGAACAACTTGCGCGTCTAACCCTAACCCTAACACAAGTAAGCAGCCGTCTGCGGATTGTATGTCCGAGGCCGTCTCCACCACATCCACCTGCAAGGTTGCCAGCCGTGTGTCTGCCTGGCCTACTCTGTGTGTAGGACAGCCTGTTTAACCTGCCAGTCGTCATCAATAAAGTAGCATGTGTCACATAGCTCTCCTCAGTGAGCAGTTCTGCAGAGAGCCACAAACTGAGCAGAAAAAGATCTTAAAACGCAACATGCTACTGCAATGTCTGCACTAGCAAGTTAACTTTTACAAAGTATAAACCGTTTTTAAATTACGTTTTTAGGTTTGTTTGAATAATATTGTTTTTAAGCATTTAATTGACAGCATTAATCGGTTAAAATTCTTATTGTTGGTTAACGGTTAAACGGTTAATCATTAGAAACCCGAACTCTGAGCCTCTATCAGGTATAATACGGCACGGATAAAGCAGGAGAGTTACAGAGTATGGTAGATCCCTATCTCCCAAGGAATAACGAGCATTTATCTAGAGGCTTTTGACAGCTGCTGTTGAGGCGTCAATTCCTGTGTGTCTCTATTCTGAGTATTCCCACGTACACTCTTTGCAATGGTCTGAAATATCAGCCAGATTCTTGCAAATGAAGTGGACACCGCTGACAACTTGTGCCTTGATTTACGAGCAGAGAACGGTTTAGCTGAGACACTGACCTCATCTTGGTCAGTGTTGCATGTGGATGTCCAAAAGAATTCTGTTGTTGGAAGTTCCAAATGTGACTTTGTCCCGATGCATGTAAAACTGTTTTGTTATGTTGTGGCCACATCAAGCCTTTAAAAATATTTTAAGAAGTCTCATTATTTCTTGATATTAGAAGGCGTTGCCAGAGAAAGGCACAATAAGGCCTTTTTGCATCTTTGCTCCTGGACAGCAGCGCCTCTAATGCTATGAGTCACTTTTTATTAGCGTTTGCTGAACGTCTGAAATGTAATATTATATAGTTATTTGCAAAGTTTAAAAAGCAATGAAATACAAAATAACAGAAGAGAAAGAAGAGCAATAAAATCAAACTTTGAGTGTTAAAGATGCATTGCATACAAAGTATAAAATAACATGAACAGGGCACTTGCAGTTATTATGTAAGATGCTGTTGTTGCTGCCATCAGGGGTGGTGTTTGGTTGCTATGAAGCTCACTCCCATCCAAATTCTCTCACACTTTCACCAAGACTCTCAAGGAACAGTTTTCTCTTCTACACTCCTAAAGAGCACTGCAGTCTAAGTCTAAAACTACAATCAAATCTATTACAGTAACACTAATGCACACATTTCCAGAAGTAGATTCAATCTCTCTCTCCCTCTCTTTATGCTTTTCTTTGAAATCTCCCCTCTCACTAACATGAAGTCATCTCTTCCTTAATTTGTATTCCATTGGTGATGTCCCAACACCTGCTGAAAAAACACAGTATTATACAGGGCACCAATATTATGTAATCACCACTGAAATCATGGAATGCCAGTTACGTTGCCATTTATCTTATGTTTTATAGTAACCAATAGCTGTTCTAAAGGGGATTTTTCCTACGCATAGCAGTGCAAGTGCCTTCTTTTTCCTTCTTGCTCATTTGGTGTGTGTCTCCGTTCTGGAACAGGTATCCTAGGAAAATCCTGCATGATGACCACAGAGCTGTCTCATTTTCACTGACGTAAAGTAACGATTGTGTTGACAGAAAATATATATATAATCATCAGAAAAGGAGGGCCATGTCCCCCCAGAGCTTTGTTACTTTGTTAGGTCAGACGTTTTAAGAAATAATGGCATGTTTGTGGTTCACTGTGTCATCATGTGTATTTATGTGCTGTGTATTATTTAGTCATTCCGGCTTTGTTTTCACTGTTATTTAAAAAAAAAAAACTGGTACTGTGAGCACAGCGCACTACTCCCAGCTATACAGATTATTATCAACGAGGCAAAACACGTCTGCCCCCATAGAGTTGTCAGGTACTTTGGATAAAAGAGATCCCCGAATGTTATGTTAGGATGGCTACCACTGTACTCCACCTACAGTCTACTTTATTAACTATTGGGTTGTATTTGGGTAACTAATGTTACCAAGGATTTTTTACAAACCCCCCACAACATTTTAGTAACTTTGTAAAGCAGCATTAAAGCACAGCAAAAAAAAGAACACACACATTTTAACTAATAGGACTGTTAAATGACAAGATGACATAAGTGCGGTAAAATGTTACTTTGTTTATTTTTGTCTTTTGCACGTGCACAAAGGTAGCAAAAACTTTCAATGAAAGGTCAGACTGACTAGTTTCTGAAGCTTTCAACATCTATCCTCAGCAGATGGAGTTGCTAAGTTGTCATGGAAATGGTTTAGTCGCCCTGACCCAAGTGTTTAAATTTCAGTTACCTGTTCACATGACACAAAATAATAAAAATGGCGGGTAAAACATGCTAAAATAAAAAGTGTACAACAAATATTGTCAAATCATACTGTTTTCAATGTTGTCATGCATCAAACAAAGCTGGAACTACTACCAGAGTTAACTTACATTTTTCACTTTCTGAAACATAAACCAATGGGAAACATACATATTTAACTTGTCACCTTTTCTCACTAGTTTCCCCAGTCAGGTTATTCATTAAAAAATCTGCAATCAAATT